>NC_043713.1:375562-392122 GCF_006229205.1 Suricata suricatta
GGTAAAGTTAGAGGCGGGGAGACGGCAGCACACTCTGGACATGGCCGGGAGCCACCCGCAAAACCTGATTTACCGAACGCAAAACTGAGTGAAATCGCGAGCTACAAAATCAATAGCGTTCTTTACACAAACAGGAAATAGAGGCTGTGATGACTGAGAAGCCCCTTTCCAACAGCAACAAGAAGAGACTGAACACGTAGAACTATGTTTCACAAGGAACGGGAACAGTTTTCACAACTTTGAAACACTCCAGAAACCCACAAGGAGGACGGGACTCCCGTTCCTGGACAGGACAGCCCAGCATTTTACAGTGAGGTGTTTGTCTCCTAAGGTCCATTTATAAATTCAATCCAATCCCAGTCAAAGAGCAAGCCTTTTATGGAGTTAGTCACGTGATGCTAACATTCAAACGTGCACGAATAGTCGGGAATGCTCTGAAAAAGAAGCCGCTAAGGGGAAAGCGAACTTAAAGAGCTCTTACAATTGAGGGACAAAGAACCAAAAACCCCACAGGGAAGTGGGAAAAAACCACGAAAAGGCAATTCACAAAAAAGGGATAAAAATGGCTCTCAGACGTGCGAACGACAGTCCACACACGCCCATCATCGCAGAAAGCAACAGTGAGACGCCACTCCCACCTGCGTGACACCGCAGAGCACGGGAGCCGCCGGCGCTCACCCCGGGGTCCAGGCCGCGGGGCGTCGGCAGCGGCGCAGAGAACGCGGGGTCCCCGAACCCGGTGCACCCTCCAGGGCACACCGTGGGGCGAAACGCCAGGGGCAGAGGGAAAGGCGGGGTGCAGCGGCTTTGGGGGACACCGAGGTTCACAAAAGCACACACGTGTCTGATCTCACGGGAGAAATCCGGGTGAGCCGGGAACCGAAGGAGCGGTGGCCCCCCCAGAGCACCTTTCTGCCGGCTACGACCTGACCCCTCGAGGCGTGGGGGCTCCACGGCCCCGCCCGCCCCACAAAACCGAGGAGACTGCGGGGCTCGGGGCACACGAAGCACCACGTCACTGCGGCTGAGGAGAGGGGACCCGACCGGAGGAGCCGCGGGGACCCTCGAGGGCAGCGGGCGGGGCGGCCGGGGAGAGCCGCGCAGAGGGCCGGTCACACAGCAGCCTCTGACAGGTGAGGGAGGGAGAGGCTGCGTGGAGTCCTGGGGTCCTGGGGTCCTGGGGGGCCTGGGGCAGACATCAGCGGGGCTGGGCACAGCCAAGGGAGGCTTCCAGCCCGGACAGTGTGTGGGGCCGGCGCCAACGGCCAGGGGGGACACTGTGTCCTGGTCATGTGAGATGCAACAAGGGAGTCGGGTGAGAAGGCCCTGCGCTAATTTTGCAGCTTGTCTGTAAGTCTAAAATGGTCCAAATAAAAAGTTTTTTTAAATCTAGCTTTTTCTGCTTCAACCCTGGGGCGCTGGAATGAAATGCCTTGAGTCTGCATTTGACGAGTTTTACTGGAAATCTCGCTCTCTCCCCCAAATACTAGGGCTGAGCTTTTCCCACGGGCCAGACCTACCAGCCGGCTCAGCCCACCTCTGGACGGCTCTCAAAGTCCCAACAGTGTTTTCCCAGAAATAGAAAAGACTGATTCTTTAAAAAAAATTTTTTATGTTTCTTTATTATTGAGACAGAGAGAAACAGAGCATGAGCAGGGGAGGGGCACAGAGAGAGGGAGACACAGAATCTGAAGCAGCTCCAGGCTCTGAGCTGTCAGCACAGAGCCCGATATGGCGCTTGAACCCATGAACTGTGAGATCATGACCTGAGCTGAAGTGGGACTCTTAACCAACTGAGCCCCCAGGCGCCCCAGAAAAGACAGGGACTTCTAACACGTATCAGGGTCTGAATTGCCAAAACAGCCTTGAGGAGATGAGCAGAGCGGGAGGGCTCACGATCCCTATCTGAAACACAGCCCGGGGCCGCAGTGATCAAGAATGCGACCCTGGCGCAGGCACAGACACTCCGGTCGGTGGGATGCACCAGCGGACCGGAAAGAAGCCCTCACATCTGGTTCTGCCAAGTTTAGACAAGGCTGCCAACACCACTCGCTGCGGAAAAAGTCTTGTCAGCAAACGGCACTGGGAAAACGGCGTCCACATGCAGAAGGGCGAATTTAAACCCCTACCTCACACCAGGGATAAAACTTAACTCAAAGTACATCAATAATCCAAGTTTAAGAACTAAAACTACAAAACTCTTAGAAAAAACACAGTGTGAAACCTTTACAACTTGGGATTTGGCAGTGGTTTCTGAGATGGCACAAAAGCACAGGTGATAATAGGAAAAAATAGACCAGTTGGATTCCATTAAAGGCATTTACTCCCTGAAAGACACTATTAGCCAAGTGAGAAGATAGCCTATGGCGAGGGAGAAAATGTCTGTGTCACACAGTCAGTAAGGACTTAATACTGAGAATGTGCAAGAAAGAGCGACCACAACTCCAACCCAACAAAACAGCCCAGTTAAAGAACGGGCAAAGGACTAGGAGAGACATTTCTTCAAAGGAGACATACATATGGCCAATAAATGCCTGAAAAGACGCTCAACACCATTAGCTGTTGGGGAAACGCAGACCACAACCGCAGACACATTCCACCTGCCCCTCCCGGGACCGTACGATGACAAAGACAGAAAGCAGCAGGTGTGGGCGAGGGTGTGGAGAAGCCGGAACCCTGTGCGCGCCTGGTGAGATGTAAATGGCGCGCCGCCGCGGAAGAGTCTGGAATTCTACTCTGACCTTGCAATTCCACCCATAGGTACGCGCCCAAATAGTCGAAATCAGGGACTTCTGCGGGTGCATGTAGGCTAATGTCCCCAGCGGCATTATTCACAATGGCCAAAGATGGGACCGTCCGCCAACAGATGAATAGATAAAGAAAATGTGGTATATTTATACAATCTTCTGGGTTTTCCTTGAAGTTAAGAGAAGAAATGAAAAAAAAATTATAGAGTAGTTTAAATTAAACCACATATTTTACCAAAAAAAGAAAACGAGGTTTACACATGCCCAGTTGTGTTTTAGTCACAAAAAGGAGTGAGGTACTGCTCCGAGCAGCGACGCGGACGGGCCGTGAAGACATTGCTCCGAGTTGAGTAAGGCAGACGTGGAAGGACAGAGATTGTGTGAAGAGGCTAGAAAGGCACATTATGGAGCCAGAACGTAGCTGACGAGTTACCGGGGAAGTTGGGGGGGGCACGGGGGTTAGTGCTCAGGGGCAGGGCTGTTTGGGGTGAGGGGACGTGCCCGTGACCGCAGTCACTGCTCTGGGCAGCAACTTGATATGGTTGGGACAGCGGAGTCTGTGTCCACAGAGCGGACGGCCTGGCAGCCGAGCCTGAGCCGCGCCAGGACGGCCGCCTGCTAGACCCTGGGCGCTCGCGGGGCCTCGGGCAGTCCTGCCCGGTCCGGGCCCTCCCGGGACACCGGCCTGCCCCGCATCCCTCTGCGGACTTCTTCCACGGCCTTCGTCCCGTGGGCCTGCGGCCCGCGCCCCCACCTCCCTGTAATGGTCGCTCCCTCCCCGGCCTCGGGGGGCTGAGGGCTCGGTCCTACCCCGGAGCTGCCAGCTCCCCCACCAGTGCCACCTGCCCCGGCTCCTCCTCTGCTCCCGACTTGCCTTCAGCTCCTTGCTGCTCACAGATGCCTCACCCATCACGCCGGTGTTCGCTGCGCGTCTTCCCGGCCAGGTGCCGGGCCCCGGGCTCCGAGAGGAACGACCGCGTGTCCTCCGTGATGCCAGCCAGACCCTGCGGCCTCGGCTCAGTGCAGCCAACTGGGAGGCCGGTTTTAAGGGCAAGGCTGCCAGGGGCCCGCCTCGGGGCGACTGAGGAATGGCTTGCCCTGCAAAGCGTCCGTGAGCTTGGTGCCTGCAAGGAAGGGGCCTTCCAGACGCTTCTTCCAGGAAGCATCTCCCCGTCTCAGACACAAAGGGTTCGGGGAGGGAGGGCTGCTCCTTGATTACACAGAGCCGATGGGCAGTCCTGGACCTGCCCCCAGGGTCCCTGCCCACCTGCCTGGGCCCAGGGTCCCTGCCCACCCGCCTGTCCCCAGGCATCTGCTTGGTTCCGGGAGAAGATCAGTGAATTCTGCATGTGTGACGGCCAGCTGTGTTTTGTGGTCCTTGCTTCCTCTCCTCATGGTGGCCTGGCTGTCCCTCCGCTCAGTCACACACCTGTCTTGCTGAGGTGTGCACGGCCTTACTCGAGTCAGCAATGTCCCTGTGAGAACGACTTCGCAGGGAGATCTCCCGTTCACGACAGAGAGCAGAGGACACATTACTCAACCATTTGCACGTATGTTAACAGCTTTTTAGTCCAATTTGAAAGAGGCCCTTTATCCACTTCTGGATTTCAACAGTGAGTTGAAATCACTTGAATGTCTACATCTAGTTAATGCCCAGCACGGCGACTGACCTGGGGGCCACCCAGGGATGGGGAGACAGGCGCCACCTGTGAGGGACACACGGGGGTGCCGGACGCTATGGCGGGCGCAGGGCCTCCCAAAGTGACCCGGGCCCCTGCGGGGTCCCAGCTGCCCGGGGAGGGCTGGTGCTGCTCACGGAGGCTTTGAGTAAGTGGCTCCCAGCAGCCTCGCCCACCAGACCGCAAGCCCCCGCGCTGCTTCGGGTCTTTGCACGAGGGGCTCTGGGTCCAGGGCGGGGGAGGGGGCACGCGGGGAGGACGGGAGCCGGCAGCAGGGCTGGCAGAGTCCCCGGGGCAGGGGTTCAAGAGGCCTCAGATTCCACGTCCAGGGCTCTCTCTTCGCCTTCCCCAGAAGTCAACAGTAAAACAGAAAGGTTGGGCAAGGCCTACGAGAAGAAGTTTGGGGTCTGTGTTGGCCGGTCGGGAGGGGTGGGGTGTGACGACGCTGCGGTCCTGGTCAACGCGGTTCCGTCACTGACCCTGGGCATCCCGCATAAATATGGCTCCGGGCCTTCTTCAACGCCACTAGAAGCCGTTCTTCCACACTGTTGGTGAGCACGAGTCCAGGAAATGTGCATCGTGTCTCAACCCAGGGACGGGTTATTGGTTGTTTCAGCGTTCCCCCACTGGACATTATTTTAACACCAATCTACAGTCGGACACTGTGAATGCACCTGCCTATTAAAGTCATTTGTTCTGAGAAGCCTTCCTCATCCCCAACTGAGCGTCTTCACAGTAGCATCCAGCATTTACAGCGGCACATAGAGCAGAAAGTCTATGTCCACTACCCCTTTCAAATCCAATCCAACCCCCACAGGAGACTTCCGAGGTGGCACGTTTGCCCAGAATGTTTACTAAACCTTTATATGAAATATTTGCATATACGGTCTAAAGATTAAATTTATTTTGAAATATCTGTGGGTTCATATGCAATTGTAGCACTAATATGAAGAGACCCCATGTGCCCCTTCCCTGGTGGCCCAGCGTTAATGCCACCAGGGTGTTGACGCTGGGGCCCCAGGTGCCGGACATGCGTCACCAGCAGAGTTGGTCCTGATGCTCAGGTCCCTCCCTCTCCCTGCCTCCTTAGCCCCTGGCAACAGCTAATCTGTTCCCCATCTCTGTAATTTGTCATTTCGAGAATAATACATAAATTGGAATCGCTAGAATGATCATTTAGAGATTGGCTCATTTTGCTCAGCATAATTCCCTGAAGATTCGTCCAAATCATCGGGTGTATTAATAGTTTACTCCTTGGGGCGTCTGAGCGGCTCAGTCATTTTTGAGTGTCTGCCCTGGGCTCAGGTCATGGTCTCACAGTTCACGGGTCTGAGTCCCACGTTGGGCTCACTGCTGTCAGCATAGAGCCCCTTCAGATCTTCTGTCTCCCTCCCTCTCCGTCCCTCCCCCACTCGCTCTCTCTTTCTCTGTGTCTCAAAAACAAATAGACATTTAAAAATGATAGTTCACTCCTTCTCACTGCTGAGTAGTGTGTCATGGTGAGGACATCATTCCCCAGACAGGGACATCGGACTGTGTCCAGTTTTTGACTATTACAAACAGCACTACTATACACAGTTGTGTACAGGTTTTTGTGTGAATATAATTTGTCATTTCCCTGGGGTAAATGCCCAGGAGTGCAACTGCTGGGTCACGTGGTGTTCTGTTCTGTGGTTGATAAGAAACGGCCAAACTATTTTCTAGAGTGACCATACCGTTTTCTGTTCCTACCAGCGTGTATGAGAGATACTTTCTCTACAACCTCATCGGTACTTGGTGTATATTTTTATTTCAGTCACTTGACAAGTGTGTGATGACAACCTCTTTATGCTGTGACCTGCGTTCCCTTAAGAGCTGCTGATGTTGGACACTCTTCCTGCGCTCAATGAGCATCTGCACTTCCTCTTCAGTGAAATATATTATCACATATTTTGTTCATTTAATTGCATATTTTGTTTGTGGCTTTTTTGGGGGGGTAGATTGTTACTGAATTAAAAAAATTTTTTAATGTTTATTTATTTTTGAGACAGAGAGAGACAGAGCATGGGTGGGAAAGGGGCAGAGAGAGAAGGAGACGCAGAACCCGAAACAGGCTCCAGGCTCTGAGCTGTCAGCACAGAGCCTGACGTGGATCTCAAACTCAAAAACCTCAAGATCATGACGTGAGCCAAAGTGAGACATTCAACCAACTGAGCCATCCAGGTACCCCTAGTTTTGAGAATTCTTTATGTATTACAGATTTTGGTCCTTTACTGGACATGTGGTTTGCAAATATTTTCTCTCACTGTAGCTTTTCCTTTCATGCTCTTAAATGGTCCTTTGAAGAGCAGTTTTTAATTTTGATAAGGTAGATTTATCAAGTCTACTTTTCATGGATCATGCATTTGGTATCAAGTCTAAAAACTGTTTGCCTAACCTTGGATTCAAATGGTTTTCTCTCATTTTTTTTCTAAAAGTCTTACAGTGTACATTTTACATTTAAGTTTATGACCCATTTAAAATTTATTTATTTATTTATTTATTTATTTATTTATTTAGGGAGGGGGGAAGGCAGAGAGCAAGAATCCCAAGCAGGCTCTGTGCTGTCAGTGTGAAGTCCCACTTGGGGCTCAGTCTCACAATTGTGAAATCATGAGCCGAAATCAAGGGTCAGACACTTAACTGACTGAGCCATCCAGGGGCCCCTGTGATCTGTTTTTGTATTGATTTTTATATAAGGTGTAAGGTTAGGTATGAAGTTCTTTGCCCCCACCTGTGGAGGACCTGTTGCTCAACTATCACTTGCTGTGAAGACTCTGCTCCCTCCACTGACCTGGCTTTGCAGCTTGGCTACAAGCCCGTTGGACATCCGGGTGCGGGTCTATATTCTGTTCCATCGTTCGGTGCCTCTGTCTGCCCCTCTGCCAGCATCGCATGGTCCTGGCTCCTGGATCTACATTACAAACATTAATATTGGTAGTGAGACCCTGTTTTTCAAGATTGTTTGAGCTATGTTAGAGCTCATGCCTTTCCATATGAACTTCAGAATAAGCTGCCTATGTGTACAAAAATTCTGATGATTTTGTTAGAAATTTTATTAAATCCACAGATCAATTTGAGGAGAAAAGACAAGTAAACTAGATAGGGTCTTCCAATCCATGAACATGGTATAGCTTTTCATTTTTTTCAGTGATTTTGGGGTACATGCCTTGGAATTTTCTACATAATCATACTATCAGCAAAAAGGGAGAGTTCTATTTCTTCCTTTCTGACCTATACCATTTTTGTGTCCTTTTCTTGTTTTACCTACCTTCCATCACTAGGTTGAATAACAGTGGTGAGAGTGGACAGCTCTATCTCGCTCCTGATCTTAGGGAAAACATTCAGCCTCTCGCCATATGTATGCTGTTAGCTTTAGTATCTTTGGAGATGCTCTTTATCCAGTTAAATATCTATTTCTAGTTTTCTGAGAGTTTTCATTATAGATAGGTGTTGGATCTTATCAAATGCTTTTTTCTGCATCAACTGATATGATTGTATATGTCTCCTGTGGATGTGGTGGAATACACTGGTTGATTTTTGACTACTGAGCCAGCCTTGCCCAGCTGGAGTAAATCTCACCTGGTCTAGCAGCGTTACACATTGCTGGAGAAATTTGCTAATATTTTGCTTAGAATTTTGTGCCTAACTATAGATCTGTAGTTCCTTTTTTGGGCTGTCTAGTGTGGTCTCCAGGTAATGCTAACCTCAGAAAGCGAGTTAGGAGTTCCCTCCTTTTTGTTGAATGTTTGATAGAATTAACTCTTCTCCAAATGTCTGGTAGAATTTCCCAGTGTAACTACGTAGGCTTGGATATTTCTTTTCTTAGGAGTCTTAAAATAATTAATTCCATTTTGTAAGTTACATTGATTTAAGACTGGTAGGAGTCCGTTTCAGCTCGGGGACAGGACAGCCGGCAGGGCTGGCTCAGTGTGCAGTGCCGACTGGGCTGGCACAGATGCAGGTGCCTACCTGGGGCACAGACCCTGGCCATGGACTCCAGATCCCCCCCAACCCCGGCGGCCTGGGTCCCCACAGTGGTGGAGGAGTCTGAAACCCAGAGCCCTGAGGAGGTCGGGAGGAAGACTTCCGGGAGATCCCACAACCTGGGTAGGCGAGGGCAGCTCGCCTCATTCTGAAGCTCTTGTGTTTTCTAGAAGAGGTGAGCAGTCTTCTCTCCTAGGGTGGCATGCCACAGAGCACTGTGTAAGGAAGGTGACTCGGGGGACGCGTGTCCTGCTTGCCAGGAATGAGGCTAGGACAGAAGCCCACGGAGCCCCAGTGTGCCCTGGCACCTGTGTGGTGGAGGTGGATGGCGCCAGGCTCTCGCGTGCAGACTCAGGACCAGCTTTGGGCCATCGCCACCAGGACCAACTGTTCTGGCCGTGGGGTGAGGGGGGCCAACCGTGTGAGTGGCCGTAGGCCCAATACCCAAAGTGTTCCCGGACGATGGGAACAGCCGGAGAGAAGGGGGCTGTCCGGGCCTGGGACAAGCCGGGAAACGGGATTTTGAGTCAAATTATGTCTTAGTCGTTGGACGAGGAGATGCGTGGCCTTGGACTCTCACTCGCTGTTTCTCATCTGTTGCAGGGAGTGAACACACCTGCGTTGGGATCTTTGTGAAAGTGAAGTGCGTGACGTGTGCAAAGAGGTTGTAAAGCTCGGGCGCCCATATGCTTCCCGGAGCTGGGAGGTGGGGCCCTAGGCCTCCTTCAGGTGACAACACGTGCAGGCAAAGCGACGGGGGCGGGGCGGCACGTTCTGGAAGCATCTCGAGGGATGCAAGGAGAGACACAGGCCTGCTGAGAGCCCTCGTGCGAACGGTCCTCACACAGTGCACCCCCTCAGAGACCCCCTTTGCGGGAGAACAGAGGACAAGAGCCCGCAGCCCCACCGGTCGCACCTCTGTGTTCCCAGGTGCGGGGCCACAGAGCGCGGGGGCCGTGGGGACTGAGCCCTGCGTCAGCTTCTCTGGCTTGAAAATGAGAGCTGGGCCGTCTCCCCGGGGCTCCTTCCGGGCGGCCCCAGGTTTGAGGCTAATCCTACGAGTGACCCTTAAAAGAGAGGAGGGAGTCAGCCTTGACGGAAGCCTGATGCCCTACGTGAGCTTCGAGCCACGGGGAGGGACTAAAGAAAACGAGGCAAAACCCCCACTTAGTGTTAATTTCTAATTCTGGCCGCAAACCAGGGCGTCGGGAACACGCCGGCGAGGAAGAAAGCAAGCTGTTTTCCTCGTTAGGAACTTCACCTTCGCTCGCCAGAGGAGGCCCCCAAGCACTTGTTTCTGGTCGCAGCCTGAAAGGCGGTCACTGCCGCAGCAGCTCGGGGGAACGGCCGGGAGCTGGGGTCGCTTCGGTGGGGGGCGGAGGTGCGGGGGTTGAGGGGGGCCGCCCGAGCCCCGGTTCTGAAGCTTGCTCCCAGCAGGCATTAATCGCGCCAGCGTCTGAGACGGCCAGACGTCTGATTCCGCCGGCTTTCTTCTCCAGGCCTGACGGGGGCAGGCGGCACCTCTGAAGGATCCCGGAATAATGCCCATGGCCAAGGGCCCCCGGCAATGACAGAGGGGCTGGCCAAACACATTTCAGGAGGCACCCAGGAGATCCTGCCAAGCCCAGTGGACCCCGAGCCTGGTGACGAGGTGGATGAAGCCCTCGCGGGTGCCACGGCCTGCAGGGCGCAGCCACCCTGTGCGGGGACAGGCGGGCGGACCAGCAAGGCCTCGTCACACACGCTGCCCTTGTCTCGGGAGATGACCTCAGAGGCAGGCGCGCGTCCCGGAGACAGGCTCCCACTGCCCGGTGGGGACGAGGCTCAAGGTCACCCAGGACACCTGCCTCCCCCCGTTGCGCAGACACACCAGCACACAGACCACCCAGCGCGGCCCTTGCAGGCCAGACTCTCCCTGGGCCTCCGTCCAGGAGTCTCACCAGCCCTGGGTCAACGTCCGCTCCTCAGGACATGCTTGGTGACTTCTCCTAAGATCACCCCTGCGCACCAGGCTTGCGTACACACGCACACATGTGCACACATGTACACACACGGAACACATGCACACGTGCACACATACGTACACGCACACGTGTGTGCACAGGAGGCACGCACATCCACTCTCCTGCCCCATGATTACGCTTGAGATTTTAGAGGTTGAGACATGTTTCTGATTCACTCTAAAGTGTCAGCAACGTCTCCCGACTTAGCTACGTGCGGCCCTATGAGCACAGATGGGCCCGAGGACTCCTGGCCGAGTGTGAGTGCTCGCGTGCTGGGCGCCCCACCGCGGGCTGGAGGCGAATCCAAACAGTGTCGGGACGGGGGACACGCGGTGTTCTGGGAAGAAGTGCACGCCAAGGCAGGGCAGCAGAGAGCATCACAGAGAAACCGAGGCATGAAGAAGGGAAGGCCGGCCTTCCCGGGAGGCGGACAGGACACTCAAGGCAGCAGGGAGTCTGAGAACGCACACAGATACCCAGGTGTCTCCTGTACACGGACACACGTGTCCATGCATGGATTCACATGGACATGCGTGTGCACGATGACCCGGGCCCAGAGGGACAGCGGCCGGACAGCAGCACGTGTTCTGGTTGACACCTTCTGCCCGTGACAATGTCTTATAACCACCGTGTGTGACTTTCACGACCAAAAAGGCGTTCACTCTGGCGATCTGAAGGGAGGTGTGTGATGAGTGGGGGGGGGGGGGGCGCGGGGCCACAACTTCCCTGAGAGACGGTGTGACGTCATGTATCAGACATTGATGCCTTGTGACCCCATTCAAAGTTTTTCAAGCATTTATCTAGAAAGATGTCTATTCCGGTAGTAATTAGAATATCGATTCAGCAATGTGCGCTTCTTTGTAATCTCTGTCCCCATCTTCCAGACAGAAGTGGGCTTGTTTCATGACGAAGGAAAAGCACTTTAACACTGTATTTGTTGCATCTGGAAGCATGACAAACTGTCTGCACGAGTCCCTGGGGCCCAGCGCTGGCTGCTTCCTGGTGTCTCATTCCCTTTGCTGTGGAACAGCCCCTCACAGTTCCCAGAAGAGAGCATCAGCCCAGACATGACCCACGGGCTAACCCCACCGGGACTGGGCTCCTGCCAGACCCGGGGACGTGGCTGTCGCAGCGGAACTGGGATCTGACCACAGGTCTGCATCAGACGGCAGGGCCCGTGCCCGGCCCGGACACAGGTGCATCTCAGCCCCAACCCCGGCCGGCGGGAGGGGGCCCCGAAGAAGCTGCCGACGTCACGGGCTGCTCTGGTGTCACGACTACCAGAGGAAGAGAGTCACCTCGCGTCTCCCGAGCGCTGCCCACCGGCTCCTACACCCGCACCTCCTGCAGGCCCTACAGGGTTTCTATTTCTAATGTGTTGTGCACCAAGGAAGCCAATGAGACACATTTCCTATCTTTCCTCATCTAAAGGATGTCTTTTTCTCTTTCGGAGGAAAATTTCAAGGAAATTTGTTCACAGTCAGAAGCTGTCCTTTTCTTGAAGGAAACATGAACCAGCCAAGTGAGCATGAGCTCAGAGAAAGGCCCGGAAGACAGGGCGCCGCCTGCTCCGGACACCATGGCTGAGCCTCACACACGTGTTTCCATCCTGTGACTGCACAGCTATGCTACAAAACAAGCATTAATTTTTCAGGCATTTTATTTCACCAGACGCTTTACTCCACTGCATTAATTGCTATGATGTTAAATAAAACATACAGAAATAAAACTGGTCACACAGCTTACTTTCCTGTTAATCCACACACGAAGACGTCTCCTCCACACCCCCAAACGCGAGAAAGAAAACCGGAAGGGACCCCTTCTCCTGGCTGAACCAGACACGGGCTCGCATGTCCGCCTGGGGGAGCGGGGGTGATCAGAAACCTGCTGGGCTGCACCCACGCCCGCCCAGCGGGGCGCCCGAGCGTGAGGCCGAGCGGAGGGAAGAAGACTGTGTGTGGGCAGCCTGCCGGGCGCCCCTCAACAAGGGCAGGGGCCTGACCTCAGCGCGGGTCTCGGCCCCTTGTACTCCTCTGGGAACCAAGCCCGCCTGGGCTTCCTAAGAGCTTTTGGAAATTTCTTCAGCTAACTGAGCTCAGAGACAGACCTGGGTGCCTTGAGGCACACACAGTCTGGGGACGGTCTGCTATTTTGAATCCACAGCAAGAAATACATTGCACGTCGCACATACACATAAAACCATGAAATCCTGGTATCTCCTCTTCTCGATCTTGTTACAAAAATGCCAGTCACAACCCACAGACCAGTATCTCCAACCTTCCAAATGATGAGCATTACCCAGAATTCGTGTTGGGAACCTGAATCCCTGGGCCCCACAGGACTGAACCCGAGAGGGGTGTTCTGGGAGCAGGTGTTGACTCAACACATTGATTTCACACCCCTCCAGGGCCCAGGGCGCGTGTGGGGACAGCCAGTCAGGGCACAGAAGGCCCTGGAAGCCACCGCAGCGGGAGGCAGGTGCTCTGTGCACCCACCCCTCCCCGAGTCCGCTGGGCCAGGCGGGAGCAGCCTCTCCCACGGTGCTGATCCTGTACAGAAAGAAATCTGCCTCTCCGGGGTGGAACTGAGTGAAAAGTGCTGGCGATGAGCCTGACGGTCTCTGAGGCTCTGTCGGGCCCATGATTCCCACCTTCCATTTCCATGTGCTCAACACACTCTGCCTAATCTGAGATTTAAACTTCATTGTCAAAGATCTGAGGTTAAAAATATCCAGGAATTTCATTAAATTCTGGGAACTGCCACCCAGGGCTCTGGCCACTGCCTGCACCTGTCTGCCTGCCTCTCGGCGCCCGCTTGTCCAGGGAGGCCGGGCCGAGGGCTGGGACAGCGCAGGTGTGGCCTGGAGTACCTGGGGGCCCATGGGAGACACTGCTAGGTCTCGAGATGCCACCACGTCCAGTCGCCCTGAGCGGGGCAGGAGGGGTGACGGACGCTGAGCCCGGCCCTCTCTCCAGTGGGAGTGGCACAGGCATTTGTGTGATTTCTGTCTGTCTGTCTTACCTCCGTTGGTTGAACAGAGCAACATAAAGGTCTTCTGCACTATTTGAACATTACACTTCAATTAATCTCTTCCTAAACATAAAATTAAATTAAAATACTGAGTGTTTCCTTTCCGAGTGTCTCGCCGGCTTCCTTTTGCACCATGAGAGTGTCCCCTCGGATCATCAGAAAGCTGAGACACAGCTCGGTCCAGCCTTGCCGTCCGTCGTGGGAGGAATCAGAAAACACAAGCAGTTGACAGATTGGCTGACATCTCCTGGCCCACGAGGCCCAGGACATTTGCACTGGCCTTCCCAGGAGTGTGCACCCTTGGGTGCCAGGGGGCCTTCTTAACAGGAACCAGGAACCAGTCTGTGAGCTGCTGGTAAGACTGGCTTCACCTGTCCCAAGAAGAGGTCACAGCAGCCTGTTGACATGGCTCCTTTAGGAATTCTGTGACTGCAAGCCGACCCTCTGTGGCCTCCCGCTGGCCATCTCTTTACACTTGACATTTGGTTCCCTTGCTTCTCAAAGTGGTTTCTGACCTAAGTTTGCTCTTACAAACAAACCTCCTTGTTAAATGGAGCCCAGCAAAGGCTGCCGGTGCCCCCCAGTGAGAGGCCAGCTTCTCTAACGTCCCCATAGGCCCTGAGTGCCTCGAAAGCTTTGAAATGCCCATTACTGGCTTTCTAAAAGGCTGGGTGGGGTCGGGAGCCCGGCTGCAGTGCTGACTAATTCCTCTGTGCCCTGGGAGAGCCGGGTGCCAGGAGCTGGCCGTCACCTGGCTCCCTTCACGGTGCCACTGTCCTCGGACACAGCCAGCCCAGGCTCCCTGACACGGCCCTGACTCGGTCTGACTGTGCGGGCCCTCAGGCAGCGGGGGCTCCCTGGCTGTGCCCCCAAAACATCCCTGCTCCTCAAGAAATCGCCCATTAGTGCGCAGGTGCTCAGGCACTCCGACACACATGGCCATGATCTTGGAGCCCCCCCCACCTCATCTGGAAAAGCCCACCTTCCCCTGTGGCCCCCGATCCCCAGCACACGGGCACGCCGGGGCTGCTCCCCCTGCCCCCCCAGCTCCCACCCCCACACATCCGCACCCGCAGCAGAAGCGGAGAACTCCTCCCACTGCAAGCACTTCTCAGCTAGTCCTGCCCTCCTGGCGCCTGAGTAAGAGGCGCTTCTGCCGGAAGAGCAGCCGGAACCGAGGGGCAGGGGGAGGAAGAGGCAGCCGGCTCCCCGACACTCACACCCCACCTCTGCCAGGCCGAACCAACGCGGCATCATCCACAACCCAGGGCTGCACACGACCTGTTAGGTACGGCACACACACCTGTAATTAGGGTAATGCAGCTCCCAGCCATACCCTGGGCAGGAACTCTTAATTATAACTCCAACAGTTAATCAACCAGCACATATTTGCCGAGCATCTGGCATGCGCAGGACGCGGTGCCAGGCATGGAAAAGGAGCACTGCACAGCCTCCCGTTTCTGAGCCAGCTAAGAACGCGCTTCCCTCCTTTTCTTCCCATGCCTACAAAAACACCCATTTTTTCTTGAATTATGGAAATCTCAAGGTATAAAAAAAACTTTTGCTAAGTGGAATATATAAATTGTAAGAGGAAAGGGATCAGACCACTATTCGGCACTGGCCTTGGAAAGAATCTCAAAGCTGTTTTCTTAACCTGTCTCCAATTAAGATACAAATATGTCTTTTCTTAGCCACAGCGTATAATCCCTCGCATGTGTGTGGCCGGTGCACACCAGGAAACCCCAGATGAGTGGATTTCATCCCCCAACGGCAAAGCACCCTCCCCACAATTCACAGTTTAAGAGAACCCAGAGCAGGGCGCCTGCGTGGCCCATCGGTTAGGCATCTGACTCTTGGTTTCGGCTCAGGTCCTGATCTCACGGTCTGTGAGTTCGAGCCCTGTGTTGGGCTCTGTGCTGGTGGCACAGAGCCTGCCCGGCTTCCCTCTCCCCCTCTGTCTCTGCCCCTCCCCTGAGGTGCTCTCTCTCAAAATAAATAAATAAACTTAAATTTTTAAATTAAAGAAAAATACCCAGAGCAATTCCATCCCAGGACTAGCTGGCAGTATTAGGGGAGGGAAGCCTCCGGAGGACAGCAGCTCACACAACCCTAGAGACCGGGGCGCGGACAGGAGAGCCTCTCTGCTGAGCCCCTCTGGGGTTTGTGGGATCCCCCTGGATTTCTCAGCAGAAACAGAACCCACTGTGCTCTCCTTCCTCCTGGTCAGGATGACCTTGAAGCGGTCACCTAACTGACCTTGGCAGCAGCTGCCCTCTAGCAGGGCTGGGAAGTGAACCAGTCTCACCACTGCTGACCCAACGAGGTCTGTCATTCTGAGATGCTCCAACAGAGGCAAGTCCAACACTGACCTTGAGCACACAGTCAAGGAAACCGCCCTCCTCCCAGCCCAAGGAAGAGGGAGGAAAGAGGGAGATCTGGGACAGGCAAAGGACTTTCTGGAATTCTAGAGACCAAGTAGAATTCACCGGAGCCCCAAACAAGCCCTGGGCTGGGGTTTCAGTCCAGCGACAAGGGAGTAGCTGCCCCTGACGGTGGCCCTGCTCAGGGGGCCCGAAACCAGAAACCAAACCCTCCGGAACAAGGCAGGCCGGAAGGGGGGCGCCACCGTCACCCCCAAACCGCCGGAGCACAAGCACGCGCAGACGCACGCAACTCCTCAGCGCCCGACCCCCTCGGTCCCCCGGGGCCCCCATCTGACCCAGGGCTGCTCCCCGCGCGCCCCCCAGCCCCGGATCCGGTCTGCGCGGGCGGGTTCGGCCCGTCTCAGGCTCGGGCAACTGAGTTTGCAGAATCTGCGGCGGCCTGAGCTGGGACTCCCTGGCCGCGGTTGGGGTCCGCGCCCGGGCAGCGGCTGGAGAAGGCAGAGCCGGAAGGAGGACCCTGTGTGCGCATGTGGAAGGTGTGAGTGTGCGAGGCGCGCGCGCGTGGAAGGTGTGTGCGTGTGAGGTGCGCAGGGGTGGACACGAGGGCCGGCGCTCCCCGGGGCAGCAGGAAGGGGCGAGGAGGGGCCCCCGCCAGCCCAGCGCTCGCCCACGTCCCGCCTCCGGCCAGCGGGAGCCTGGTGCAGCCACCCAG
>NC_043713.1:392222-394621 GCF_006229205.1 Suricata suricatta
TCTGCACTAGTCACCACAGTTCTAGTCACCTGTCTGCACTAGTCCCCACTCTGTTGCTGTAAAGCAAGTGGTTCAAGAAATGCCTACACGGGAGAGTATTTTATAATAGTGAAAACCAGGAGAAAATACAAATGTCCAATAACTGAGTTTCAGCTGAGGCCTGGTGCCAGCCCCGGGACGGAATTGCTGGCCGTCATTTAAAATGATTGAAGCCTGGAAAACATCAAAAGCATTCCTTTCTCGTTCAGTGGTGAAAACCCAGGACACGTCATGGGGCTGTTTTTGTGTATAAAAATATATTGTTACTTTAAAAAAGAAGAAAATGTTTTGGTACCAAAATTAGGTACCAAAAGAATGGCGGTGATCATTTCTGAATGACGGGAGGGGAAAGCATGGGGTTCTTATTTTCTCCTTTGTACTTTTCACAGAAAGTTTACTGATATTCTACAATGAGCTTATTATTTATAATCCATCGTAAATGTTTGCCCCCTCCAGAAAACAGAAACTACACAAAAGTGCAAACGCGAAGACCAGGACAGGGATTTAACATCACCGAGCAGAAGCCACCTGGAGCCTTCTGCGTGACACATGCCGTCTCTGGCAGCCCTGGCCCTGGCCCCCCAGACTGTGGCTGCCGGCGGTCCAGGGCCCCCAGCGTTAGGCCCTTCTGACCGCCTCGCCGTGATTTCAACAACAGTCGAAATTCAGATGAAACACTGGGCGGCTGGGAAACGAGGCAGCACAAATGCGAGGAGAGAATGAGACCCACAGGTAAAGGCAAGACCGAGTTCGACCACGTAAACTGAAGTAGCACACCGCCGCCCACGCGGTTGGATGCCCGGTTGGTTGTATCAGGTCTTCGAGGACGTCTCCCCCGGCGCTGCAGGACCGAACTTGCTGGAACAGTGCAGACGGGAGGGGAACTGCGGCCGGCCCCCTGCCCAGGCCCCTCGAGGGACCACTGGTCAGCACCGTTCCCAGGCAGGGCTCCGTGGGGCCACCCAGGGCCTCAGGCACAGCCTGCCTGTGTCAACAGTACTGCGCCGTGCCTTGGACTCACCGATTTCCCTACGGCTCAAGGAGAGGAAGGAGCTAATATGTTACACGACAGGATTAGGTTTTCTAAGACTTCTGATTTAAAGAATCAGATCGAAAATTATGGATCAGGACAAATAAAAAACAACTACATGCAGAGATTTTTTTGTTGACTAAAAAGCAAAGGTTGACGGAGGATGTGATGCGGTGTCAGAAAAGCCCAGATGAGCAGGGGTGTGGTGTCTGGAAAAGGGAGGCAATGGGCCACTCTGCAGCCATGGAGACCCGACATTCGCTGGAAGGTGCCGGTTCTGCAGGAGGCAGTCAGGGTGCAGCTGGGCCTGGAAATTTTCTCCGGGAGGGACTGCAGGGACTGAGTAAGGTTTAGCCGGGGAGTCGTACAGACCCTCCCCCAGCCGAACCTGCGCAGGTAAAACTACCGGCGGAGGGCCAGACACACGGGAACTTCCCAGGAGTTACCGTGTTTGCGGATTTCCACTGTTGTGGGTGTTCTCCAGCCGGGGCTTCTGCGCTGAGGTCGTCCTCCGGCCTCTGCAGGGGTGGCTGGGTACAGGCTGCAGGAGGCAGAGGCTGCTGTCGTGGGGAAGGCTGCCGAGAGAGCAAGGAGCACGGTAGGTCATCGCTCCGTGGGAAGCGCGCATTTCCGGGCGTTGGGGGTCGCGGGCAGGCCTCTCTGCTCTGCAAGTCAACGAGTGTGTCCACGGAGAAGAACGCTTCTTCCCAAGGTCTCCAGTTCCGGCTCAGGCTGGGGGGGCCCTTCCTTCCTGGGAATGGAAGCGACGAAAGGTCTCCTTACAAGAGGCTGCGTGGGTCACCCAAGTTCCAGACACGGACGCAGCTGGGATGCTGGCCCCAGACGGCAGGCCCTCGTCGTGCCGCCAAGAGTCTCCGGACCGAGGGGCCTTCCCAGGGCCTCCAGGGCCGCGCCCAAGCGGGCAGCCCAAGCGGGCAGCCCGGGCTCTGCCCCCGTCCACCACGGGGTTGCTTCGGGGTGTGGCTGGGAGGGACAGAGGGCAGGGGTCTCTGCTTCTGAGTGCCACGTTGTGTGCACGTGTGTATGAGCGCGAGTGAGTGTGAGCGCGCAAGTGTGTGCGGGTGAGTGTGAGCACAGGTGTGCGAGTGTGCACGCGTGGGTATGAGCGCGAGTGTGTCCAGGTGGGTGTGAGCGCAGGTGTGTGCGAGTGCGCGCGCACGAGTGTGTGCGAGCGCGGGTGTTGCGAGTGTGCCCGCGCGCGCGCGCGCGTGTGAGTGTGAGCGCCAGTTTGAGTGTGAGCGCTCGGGCCGCGCCTCGCGTGTCCCCGAGCACCGCTGCCAGCGGGCCGGGCGTCTGGCCGCCCTGGGGA
>NC_043713.1:394721-400393 GCF_006229205.1 Suricata suricatta
AGGGCGGTGACTAGTGCAGGACGGTGACTGGTGCAGAGCGGTGACTGGTGCAGGGCGGTGACTAGTACTGAGATGACTAGTACAGAGCGGTGACTAGTATGGAGCGGTGCCTAGTGCAGGGTGGTGACTAGTGCAGGGCAGTGACTGGTACAGAGCGGTGACTAGTACAGAGCGGTGACTAGTATGGAGCGGTGCCTAGTGCAGGGCGGTGACTGGTGCAGGGCAGTGACTAGTACAGAGCGGTGACTAGTACAGAGCGGTGACTAGTGCAGAGCGGTGACTAGTACTGTAATGACTGGTACAGAGCAGTGACTGGTGCAGGGCGGTGACTGGTGCAGAGCGGTGACTGGTGCAGGGCGGTGACTAGTACTGAGATGACTAGTACGGAGCGGTGACTAGTGCTGACTGCGGCGCTCTTAGGCGAGTCCTCCTGTGAACGTCACTGAAAAGTCCTTTCTCTAAGGAACACAGTTTGCGCACCTGCCCGAGTCTGCCCCGGCGGCCGGGGAGCCGTGGTGCGGGCCGGGCACGGGCCGGGTGTCAAGTAGACGTGAGTGCACAGCCGAGGAAGCGAGTGACACGTCGAATCCTTTGTTCACTAATATTTTCCCAAATAGTTTTTCTGGATATTTGTACGTTTCACGAATTTCCATCTCTTGGCTGCTCTTCAAGCCCAGAGATGGTACGCCCCGTCCTTGTGTTGTGTTTTTGGTCGCAGCTTACCGGACAGCAGACAACTCATCTATTTAAAGTGTGTGATTCAGTGGTTTTTAGGGCGTTCACAGAGGCAGGCGGCCACTGGCACAATCGTCCTGGGACATTTACTGCTTGGGCCCTCGCCCCCCGGGCCCTGCAGCACCGGCCGCCTGCCCCCTGCCCTTGGGCGCCAGGTCCCGGGGCCGGAGCTTGGCTGAGTTCCCTGGGCCGCGCGGTCTGCCTTGGCGCCCTGGCCGGCAGGCGCGCCTGTTCTGACCTGGCCGACTCTTGGCTCTTGCTGTCAGTGCTGTCATGGCAGAGGGGTCGTCTTGGCCGCCCGCCCCGCCCCCCGCAGCGGTCTCCGCGGCCGCCACCTCCACGGTGCCTTCCTCGGCTTTGCTCAGCCGCCACTTGAAACGTTTCTCCTTCTGCATTTCTGTTCCCAGATTTTCTCCGCTCCAGCGTCTGCAGCTTTATTCTCCTGGTCGTGTTTCCGTTGCCCGAGCGCCTGGAGGTCCACATCCCTCCCTCAAGCGCCTCTCATCCTTCCCACTTCTTTCTCATCTGCTCTGTCTTCCTGCTTTTGATGGATCAAGCACCCGCCGCAGGGAGCGCCCCCCCCTCCTCAGATTGCCTCCTTTGTTCAGGACTTTTGATCCCGGTTCCCCAGCCCGACATTTCTGTCGCTCCTGTTCCTCACTTTAATTTGAGCCCCAAATGGGAAAGCGTCTGCTGAGATGTTGTGTCCCCAGTGGAGCAGAGATGGCCCGGGGACAGAGCGGTGCTCCATGCAGGAAGTGTGTGCCCCTGTGTGTGCCCCTGAGGTCCTGCGGGCCGCCGTCTTGTTACCGAGTCCACGGGGGACACGTCAGGGTGAGCTCTGATCAGGGGCACTGCCGGTGGGGGACGCGTCAGTTCTTCCTCAGCTGTTGGTCCAGGGAGGGCTCCGTACATCCCCTTGGTTTTAACCCCAGGACCTGTCGTGACCCTGACGGGCCCTCCTCTCTCCCACCAGCAGGCGGTGCGTGACCTGTAAACTTTCAGGATCCGCACCCTGGGCTCCTCAGGTTGCTTTTGTTATTATGAAATATTCGGGCGTGTTTCCTCAGGGCTGGCTCTTCTGTTGGCTTCCGGGCGATCTGCGTGGACCGCGGGGACCCTTCCCGGCCCGTACGGAGTGCGTGCTGGCAAAGCCATACTCCACCTCACTGGGTCCCGCTGCTCAGAAGTGTGTCACGTCTGACGTGATAACACTATTCGAAGTGCTTAGTCCTGTCTAGTGTGCGGAACAGGGGCTTGGGTGATCGGGACTCGCCTTTTGTCCTGAATTATTTGGCATGAGTGACGTTCTGAAGAGAGATTGCTCTTGTCTTTGTGAACAGAGCAGAGCCCTCGGCGTTCACTTCCCTCTGTCCCGTCCAGTAAGTGTTTGTTCCTGTATCAAACAGCCACTGGAGCCAGGTGTGCTGGGCTCCACAGCCCAGGGGACGCGTCTGACCCAGCGCTGCCCTCGCTCAGGTGGCCGCTTCTGTGGAAGACGCCGTCGGCGCCCTGAGGACACACTTGGGGACACTCGGCAGCCCCAGTGGGAAGGGGCTGAGTGGACGTGCACAGGGAGGCTTCTCTGTCTCGGCTCAGCCTTTAACATTTATTTATTTTTGAGAAATAGCATGAGCAGAGGAGACTCAGAGACAGAGTCTGAAGCAGGCTCCGAGCTGTCAGCACAGAGCCCGACATGGGGCTCGAATTCACCATGAGATCATGACCTGAGCTGAAGTTGGGTGCCCAGCCGACCGAGCCCCCCAGGTGCCCCTCGGCTCAGCCTTCAAAATGAGCTTTGGGGCGCCTGGGTGGCTCAGTCGGTTGAGCGTCTGACTTTGACTCAGGTCATGATCTCACGGTTCATGGGTTCGAGCCCCGAGTCGGGCTCTGTGCCAACAGCTCAGTGCCTGGATCCTGCTTCAGATTCTGTGTCTCCCTCTTTCTCTGACCCTCCCCTGCTCGCACTGTCTCTCTGTCTCTCAAAAATAAATAAAAAAACATTTAAAAATGTAAAAAAATAAATAAAATAAAATGAGCTTCACCTTCCTCCTCCCCAAACACGAGCCTTCTATGCGCTCACCTTCCCCGTCTTCAGCCTCCGCAGAAAACTCAGGTCACAGAGACGGGAGAGGGCACTGAGCAAGAGAGAGACTCAGAGAGAAAGCTCAGCGCCCCCCCGCCCCCCGCAAACCCAGCTCGAACAAGGGGCTCTTCACAGGTGAGTGATGCGCAGCAGGCATCTCCAGCTTGTGTCTGACCAGCCACCTTCCCCCCAAACAGCAGATGCGTCAGACCACTCTCCTGGGGAGACCAGGAAGTTCCCCGCAAGGGCGACAGGCCAGGGGACGCGAGGAAGAGGGCGGCAGAGTGGACCGGGCCAGAGTGATGGGACAGGCAGGGCAGCGGCCCCGCCGACGTGACCCCGGCAGCCGAGGTCCCTGGAGGGAAGGGGCGGACGTGGTCTGTTCACGGAGCAGGGACGTGCCCCCCGCACTCAGCCTCTTCCCTCCACCGCCGCCGTGTCACCAGCACTTCCCCACTGGAACAGAAAACGGGAAACCCCAGACTTCTTCCGTGCCCGGACGCCAGCCCGTCTCTAAACGGTTAGTCACCTTCTACGTGAGCTGGTGTCCTGGGGGCCCAGACGCCCTGACCCTTCTCGGCTCAGCTCAGGAGCCTCTCCGGGCCGCAGGCGCCGGGCCGCCCGCAGCCGCCCCGCCTGGCCTGGTGGTGCCTCCTGCCATCCTTGTCCGTCACCTCTGCCCTGCCGTGACCCGGTGGCGCCTCCTGCCGTCCTGTGTCCTGTCCGTCACCTCTGCACGGGCCGCAGAACCGCTGAGAATGGGTGATATTTCAGGCGCACTCGCCCTTTTGTTGGAATTTCCCCGGCTTCACCGTCAGCCTCACAGCCTTGCTAACACTTCCCTGCACAAACCCAGCCTCCAGCGTCCGGGGCCGCGTGCCCGAGGCCTGCTGCCCCCTCACCGAGCCAGCCGTGCCCCACACGCCGGCCTCTGGGCTCCGCTAACAAATGACACGAACGGTCCCTGCGGCCTGAGGCGCCCGGGTTCTGACGAGTGTCCGGTGTGTGGCCTGTCGGGGGGGGGGGGGGGGGCGTCCCCGCAGGTCAGGCTCCGTGCGGCCGGAGCCAGTGCAGACCCTCCTGGTGCGAACGGCACACCGCACGCGCGCGGTCCAGGTTTCTCCACGCGTCCCAGGACCAGAAGGAGCATCAGGGACAGGGTGAGGCCCTGGACACAGCCTCAGGAGCACCCTGCGCGCCCTGCAGACGCTGCGGTGGCGTCGGAGACCCTGGACTCTCTCTCCCTAGCCTCTAGCTGGAGCGCTGTGCGAGGCGGGCTGGGGTGGCATCCCGAGCAAAGTGATGCCATGTGGCCAGAGCCTGTCCCGGGCCCCGCACACCCCCTTCTGGGGGCCGGTCCTGGGGCTCTGAGAGCAGCGATCCGTGAGGGGGCTGCTTACCTCGGGCATGTGCACTAGGCGTGTGCATGCACATGATCCGTGGCATTTATCAGTGTGAAACATCACATTTTTGGTGGTGGGCTGGCGGAAATTCCGAGAGCATTTTCTCATGAGACACTTGTGTTTGCTTTTGCAGTTGGGACACTCATCAGCTCTGACCTGGGTCCAGGGAGGAAATAAATGCACAGACGGGAGCCGTCTGTCCCTGGACGCTGGCAGACAGCCATGGAGCACCTGTGTCCTCGCGTCTCATTCAGCAGTCACAGCCGTCCCTGCCAGGCTGGCTGGGAAGTCCTGGTCCCTTCACACGCGGCACCTGACTTGTTTTGACTTGTGTTATTTATGTGTGTTGAGCAGTGTGCATGCCCGTGCCTGAGGTGTATGTGCAGGTGAGATTGTGGGGGTGTGTGTGCATGTGTAAGCACGTGAGTGTGGCGGGTGTACGCTGAGTGCAGGCGTGCGGCTGGCCCCCGGCCCAGCCCCGTGTTGCAGGGGAGAGGCAGGCGCCCTCTCCGAGACGGGGAGGGCGGCGTGCGTGTGGCGGGCGCTGGGTTACACTTGTTACGTTAGTTCCAGCCGCAGACGAGGCTTCCTGCAGGAAAGCCTGGGGTCCTGTGGCCGAGTGCCAGGTTGCTCCCCTGCCCTCACCCCTCGCTTCCTGGCCTGGAGCCTCCAGCGGTAACAGAGAAGGTTCTGGAATCCAGGGCAGCCATGCTCACGGGGTGGGTGAGGGTCTCCCCTATTCAAAGAGGTGAGGAGCTGTCCAGGAGCATGGCCCCAGGTGGAGCTGGCAGAGGGCCAGAGGACGTGGGAGTCTCCTATTTCTCGGGCCACCAGAGACGGTCTGCGTGGCCCCAGTGTGTGGCCCCCGGACCACACTGAACGGGGGGGGGGCGATCCTGTTGGCGTCCCACTCAGGCAGGAGCAAGGACTCGCCGTGTGGAGCCATCGCCGTTACCACGGCTTTCCCAGCTTTCTGAAGAAAGAGCAGTTTTACATTTTGGTGGCCAACGGGTCATAGTTCTTACGTTTGAGGGAGGGAGAGCCTGGCCGGCTAGAGGTGGTCAGCTAGAACATTCTCTTCCATTTATGACTTGACCAGTTGGAGGTCACTTTGCATCCACTGGGAAAATCTGATGGAAAATTAGGAATTCCTCTCTTGAAGAGTGTCTGAGGTCTTAGCTGGTGGTGCCTGGTCTAAGCGGGGTCCCCGCTGGTGGGGACAGGGCTGTGGAGGCTGACAGATGTGCTGCAAGGCCCATGGATGAGAACAGGCATCCTTGTCCTCGGGGGCCCGGGGGGCTCATCTCTCCCAGGAGAAAGGGCTTCGGCAGAAACACCGCACGTGAGATGAAAACTGCCTGCCCCAGACTGGAGCCTGGGGGCCTCGGAGCCTTGGGGCGGGGGCAGGGGTGGAGGGGTGGAGGGGCAGAGTGGAGTGGGGGTCAGGG
>NC_043713.1:400493-403523 GCF_006229205.1 Suricata suricatta
GGAGGGGTGGAGGGGTGGGGTGGGAGGGCCCAGCGCTGGCAGGGCCTGGGGTCCCGTGCGGCACTGGTGTGGGTGGGCAGGGCGTCTGGGCGACTCCTGCTGCAGAAGAGAGGGTCACTGAGCACTAGGGTCACCTCTGAATGACAGCTGTCCTTCGACGAGGGCTCCCCAGCCTCGAGTATCCGTCCGTCCCGTCTGTCCATCCGCCCCGTCTGTCTGTCCGCCTGGGCAGGGCTCCGCAAGCACAGGTGCTGGTGGGGGAGGGGTCTTCGCCGTTGTTTCCCCCTGAAAATCAGTGAAACGTGATCACCAGAGCAGCGTGGTTTCACCTCTCAGATCTGTAGTGCAACTTTCTGCAAGTGTCCCCAACTCTCCTTCTGTGGCAGGTCCCGGCCCTGCTGCTCTGTGAGGTGACCGTGAGGCCAGCTCAGCTCCGAGGAAGAGGGAGGTGTCCAGCCCACCGGCGGGCTCTCCCTGCTGGGCCCTCTCGGCCTCCGCCGGGTTTCAGTTTTGCCGTCTGTCTGATGACACATTCGAGGGCAGCTCCTTCCCAAGGGACGACAGCGGAAGTGACAACATATAGAAACACCAGCAAACATCTGGGAAAGCTGCTGAGGCTCCGTAGGACGGGCAGAGGCCCTGGAGACGGTGCCCGCCCCCCCCACGCTGTGGGACGCCCTCGGACCGCACAGGCCCCTCCCCGCGAGTCCCCGAGGGAACCGGCTGGCACGGAGAAGTCTAGGTGCCAGGGTGTTCACAGGAGCCGTGTTCATAATATTGCAAAGTGGGGAGCCGCCACGCTCAGGCCCGCCTCGTGGGCGCGGTGGGGGACGCCGACATGGATCCTGAGCGGAGTGCTGGACTCCTGAAACGACCGTGATGCGGTGACAGGGATGGGGGGCGTGTTACACGGCCTTCGCGTGAAAATCTGCCAAATGTGATGCGAACCAGACTCCGGTCGGGCTGCCTCCCGGGTCCGCGCTCGGCGGGTGCTGGTGTGGGCGCGCGGCGGGGGGCGCCCCGCCTGCAGATCCGAGCGCGGTGCCCTCCTCTGTGCCTTCCGCGTCTTCCGTCCGGGACCGTGGGACTTCCACGAGGTAGCAAGTGGGAAACGAACGGTGCGTGACGGGGCCCCGCCCCCAGCTTCGCGCAGTCGCCTGAAGACAGTCTGGCGGCCGTCTTACCTGTAACCTGGAAAACCTACGGACTGATGGAGGAAGGCTTTCTGCTGAACGGATTTAGCAGAGTTTTGCAAACAATTTGTAAAATACTGGGAATGTAAAGTGCTGTTTAAAAAAATTTTTTTTAATGTTTATTTTTGGGAAAGAGAGTTCGAGCGGGGGAGGGACAGAGAGAGAGAGGGAGACACAGAATCCGAGACAGCCTGCAGGCTCCGAGCGCTCAGCACCGAGCCCAGCGTGGGGCTCGAACCCATGAACCCTGAGATCCTGACCTGAGCTGAAGTCGGTCGCGGAACTGACTGAGCCCCCAGGCGCCCCTGTAAAGTGCTATTTTAAACCATAAGACAATGGAGCAAATACAAGTTAAGCAGGAAACCCTAATTTATTACAATGCTTCACATGAAAAAGGGAAAGAAAGAAAAGTAATTTGGGTCTTTTCTGACATTTTCAGCTTCAAATCAAAGGAAGAGTTGTAGGCTTTGCAAGAGCGCTGCCGCTTCGTCTACGCGCGGCTAAAAAGTGGGGGCTTGATGTTTTATTTATATGGATTGCCTCTTTACTAAAAACACTATGACATCAGTAAATGTACTGACCAGGACTGTGGGCGGACACGAGAAATGTTCTCAAACGGGCTCAGCCTCCCTCGCGCTCGGCCCGCAGCCCCTCCTCGGGGCCGGGAGTCCAGCCTCAGGCGCACCTGACCTCGGGGCTCAGATGACATCATGGCGCCCACGTCTCCTCTCCTGCTGCTCGTGGTGGCCCTTCCGTCCTGTCCGCCCAGCGCAGGCGCTTCATCTCCGAGCCTCCAGGGCACACATGTCCGGGCAGCATTCCCAGGAGGGACCAGAATGGCCTGGCCCAGGTCCCCTTTCTGTGCCAGCACGGTTACTGTGGTGTCCAGAGGCATGGAGAGCCCAGGATGGGAAGGTGGGGTAGGGAGGACCAGGGCGGCAGGTCCCCAGGAGGGACAGCTCTGGGAGGGGGCTGTGGGCTGGTGGAGGGATGGTGCAGAGTGGAGAAGCCAGCGGACAGCCAGGCCCTGCCGCCTTGGCTCCCTGGGCGCTCGAGTGGATCGCTGGGGTCCTGTGTGGATGATCGGCAGTCCAGTCCCCGCCCGTAAGATGCCAGTGCCCCCCCTCCATGTAACCAAGATCTTCCAGACGTTGCCAGATGTCCTCGGGGATGGGGGCATCCCCCCTGGAGAGCTATTTATTGTGTTACAGATGTCCACACCCAGAATTCTCTGTGAGAATAAAGAAAACCGCTGTGTTTTAGAGCTGAAATGAGGTTTTGTCACTTAGCCTTAATCTCAGAGGTTATCTGGTGCTGTTGCACTTACGGGAGCGGAAAATTCAGAAAGTCTCAGCCATGACCTGGAAGAGCAGAGAGGCAAGACCCTGGCTCACTGTGTGTTTCAGGCCTGACGATTCATTGCCCTGAAGGAAGTCACGGCCCTGCCAACGAACAGAGGAAGGAGGGTGGCCGAGTGCACGGCTGAGTCCAGAGCCCCCCCACTTCCCGCCTGCAAGGCAGCCCCCGCCCACTGCTCCCACAACCGGTGACTGCTCCCACAGCCCCCTGAAGCCAGAAACCCCAAAGTGGGAGTCGCAGTAGCTAAAGATAGAGATGTTATGGGTAATGAATTCGGCCTGTCTTCTCCCTTCTCCGAGCTAAATAATTCCAGTTCCGTTAGCAATTTTTCATGACATGGATCTGCCAACACCTCGTCTACGCGGCCGTGGGCTGAATCATCCCGAGTCCTCCCTCTCGCTGTGGGGTCCAGAGCTGAGCCAGCATTTAAAATTAGCAAAGACTTAGTGCCGAGGCCCCCATCGGGGGATGAGCATCC
>NC_043713.1:403623-411116 GCF_006229205.1 Suricata suricatta
TATTATTGTAAAGTACTTTCTTCTCATTCCAGAACTTTCCTTAATTACCTCCTCACTGCAAGGTGTGGGCCAGGCACTTGGGATGCAAGAATTCCTGCCATGGAACAGCTTCTGATCATATGGGGAAAGAGACCCACAGACAAGTGTCAGGTGTGATATTCAGACAGGCAGGTATGATGGGGCAGCTAGACAGGTGGGATGGTACAGGCAGGTGGTCCAGTGGGGCAGGAGGCAGGTGTGATGGGGACAGGAGGTGGGTGTGACGGGGCAGGAGGTGGGTGTGACGGGGCAGGAGGTGGGTGTGACGGGGCAGGAGGCGGGTGTGACGGGGCAGGAGGTGGGTGTGACGGGGCAGGAGGCGGGTGTGACGGGCAGGTGTGACTGTGCAGCCATTCAGTCGTGACACACTTGCCCCTGCTGCACACTGGCATTGGTTCAGTGTCTGTTTCCTCCACTGGGCCTGCGTCCGTCACCCCCAGTCCTGTGGAGACTGGCACGTGGCCGGAGCAGAAATTCTTCAGAGGCTGAACTGATGGCGTTGCATTCCATGAGAAGCGACGTGGTGTTGGCTGCGTTTCAAATCTTTGATTCGGGCGAAGCGAAGGGACGGGAAGGGAGGTCACTTGCTGGCCACGCGGCTCTCTGCTCTTCATTCTCTGCCGACAGTCCCCGGTCCCAGGCCCGCCTCTTTCCGGCCCTCACTCTTTCGCAGTTTGCTGACTCGGCTTTAACCGATTCACCAGACTTCTCCGGCTCCGTACCCCCTATCTTTCCAACGATCCCTGATGACTTCTAATGGTCTTGTTGGCCTTCTCTGTCGTATCCTTAGAAGGCTCCGTGCCATCAAGCACAGACTGTGTCCCTTCCCCCGTTGTAGCCCCAGTGACCAGGGGAGGCCTGTGGCTGGGGGCTCTGTGTCGTTTCCCTCTGGCGTCAGCCCGTGCGAGTGAGGCGGATGATTTGATTCGGGGCCGACGTCTCACTGTCTGTCACTACATCCATGTTGGAGGCTGTGCTTAGACCCAGGTGGGCTGAAAAGGCACATTCCACAGAAAACAAAGCAAAACGAAAACTGTTGTTTGCATTATGCCAGCCCTCAGAAGCGGAGTTGCTAGAACGTTCTTACTGGGAGCAGACACGCACTCATGTTCAGGGGTGTCAGAAGTGAGGACGGCCTCACGCAGAAGGTACCTCTGGTTCTCAGCTGGCCTCGGTCTGCGTCCGTGGAGGCTTGTGACTTAATGACAAGGGGCTCTTGGGGCTCTCCCCATCCTGCCGCCACCCTGCGCCCTCCCCTCGGGGACGTCTGAGGGACACCCAAGGGTGGGCTCTGCGTATGGACAGAAGTCAGAAGGGCCATTGCACAGCATGACGGGACAGAGCCCTACGGCCTGGAGTGCTGTGTCCCCTGGGGAGCGGCGGGGTGGCCATCTTAGGGCCGCTCTGGCCCCTCACAGAAAGAATGGACCTGGTGCCTCTCGGTTGCCTGGGCCGTTTCTCCTCGCGCCTGAGGACTCCTGGACTGCTGGTCACAGGGACGGGCTATGGCCCCCATCCTGTGTGACATCACCAGTCCCCTCCCCCTTTCTCTCTCCCCTTCCCCCAGGCGTGTGCCTTTCGCACTCAGTACAGAGGGGGAGACGTGATTACGAGGTCAGGGATCTTGAGTAAAACTCTCCCTCGGCCACTGGCGACAGTGCGGGCAGCAGGTTTGCTCTGGGTGAAAACTTTGATTGTTTGAGAGTGAGACAGTGAGTACTTGTGTCCATGCCCTGTGGGGGCTTGAACTCCCGACCCTGAGATCCAGGTTCGCACACTGTGCCGGCTGAGCCAGCGGGGGGGGCCCCAGTGTTGCTGTCGGCTCTGAGCTGGGAGCCCCAGACGGGTGGCCTCCTCGCTGTGGGCACAGGCACCCGGAGAGGGGCCTGCTGGACCCCCTGCTGGGCCGGAGTCCAGTGCCCGCTCAGTCCGCCGCTCCCAGGAGATGCTGGGGGCCGGAGCCTCGTGCAATCACAGCCCTGCGTCTGGGTGCGTGCAGGGCACCTCCCGTCCACTGGGGCTCGTTCCCACAGCGCCCGCCGGGTGGGAACCCAGCTCAGCATTACAGGGGAGACACAGGCTCGAGGGTGGCAGGGGAGCGGCCAGCCTGCCCCATCCCCGGCTGCCGCACCAGCACGCGCCACACGTGGCCGTGTTCGGAAAAGGGAGACCCCCCGGGAAGTGTTCTACGAGTGGCCACGGGCGCCTCATCTGTCGGCTTGTTTCCTCTCCGGACGGGAGTCTCCCGGGGCCCACCCTGGGCCAGGCGTCCGCTGGGCGGGCTCAGCCGCTAAGGGAGGGCCTGCCCCACGGGGGGCCGTGGCCCCGCGGGCACAGGTTCCTTCGTCCCTCGGTCAACGCGCCGTTCCGAACATTGTTTAGGGAGCCGTCGGGCATTGCAGAGGCTGGGGGCAGGGCGCCGTGTTTGCATGGCTTCCTGCTCACCTATCTTCCTGTGTTTGCTGAGGCGTGACTGGAAAATTCCGCATCCCTCCACACCTACGAGCCAGAGATTACCGGGACCAAAAATAAAACGATGCCCCAGCTTCCCCGGCGCACCCTCGGGATCGCAGGCCCGGCCCGCAGACGCCGCTCGCCAGGACTCGGCACCGCCAGGAGAGAAGCCGTTGCTATTGAAAAAAAGCCAAATCCTGCTAGCTTGACATTTTTTTCTTAAAAAAAAAAAGTTGTTTTCTTTTTCCTCAAATTGAACTCTGTCCAAGTCCTAAAACCGAGAACTTGAAGTTTAGAAGGAAATGGCACAGCCGGCGGTTCAGCAGTAACGAGATACCAGGTCTCACCGAAGACAAACGTCGTTATGAAACAGCGGCGGAGGGGACTCTCCTCAGGGTGCGCTGCTGCCCTGCGCACCTTCCAAATATAACCGCCGCGCAGTTTAACGCTTCCCAGAGCTGTGGTCTCCGTGACAACAGATGTGCCAGGGTCCACGCCACACGACGAGACACAGAATTTGGTGGGGGATGGGGGTGGTTCTCTGGGCGCCCAGAGACCTCGAACAGTCCCTTGCTCTCAGGGGTGAGACCCCCGTTTATCCATGAGCTAAAATATCAGAACCAGGGATCGGGGGTGGCGGGTCCCGCTCTGTCCCCGGCAGGTGCCAGGTTCCTCCCTGCTGACCCAGCGTCTCTCGCCTCGGCCACAAGGCAGCCCGTCCGTCCATGTTCCCAGGAAGGTGAGGGGTGAGTCAGGCAAAAGGCCCCCGGGGCCCCAGGGTCGCCCACCAGGGAGGCTCAGTGAGGAGAAGCTTCCCCTGGGAGGTGACGGTCGAGCTCCGGAGTCGGGGCCAGTGGTCAGCGCCGGCGAGCTGGGCTGGAGAACGTTGCTTTCTTTGCAAACGGAGCTCCAAGTAGTTCTAGTTTCTTGTCCTTTCTCTTTTTTTTAAGTGTAGTTATTTGTTTTGAAAGAGAGCGCATGGACCTGCATGAGCAGGGGAGGGGCAGAGAGAGGGAGAGAGAGGATCTCAAGCAGGCTCCTCGCTGACGCACAGAGCCCGACTCAGGGCTTGAACTCATGAACTGAGATCGTGACCTGAGCCGAGATCGAGAGGCGGACTCCTAAGTGACCGAGCCCGCCGGTGCCCCAGAGCAGTTCCAGTTTGCAGCCTTGTGTTGTGTCGTGTTCTGAAAGCAGGGCCGTTGGCCAATTTGATAGACCCCAGGCTGGGCACTCGCCTGGCAGTGGTGCTGTGAGAGCAGATTCCGGAAGGCCGGCAGGATTCAGGCCAATGACAGCCGTCCCCGAGCTGTGCCCAGCAGCGCGGTGGCATTTATGTGCTCCCCGAGGTCACGGTGTTGAAGACAGCTCTGTGGGCTGGAGCTGCAGGGGGTGTGGTCTGCTGTGTGACACGCAGCTAAACACCCCGCGGACACGGGGCCTCGCCGTTCCCGTGGTGTCCATGCTGTGCACGCGGGGGAGCGCTGGAAACAACGGGCACCTGCATGGGCAGGGGAGAGGCCACGAGGGCACCCTGCTGAGCGTGGATGGGACCGGCGGGGGGAGGGGGAGGCCGGGGAGCCGTCTGACTAGCTCGAAACGTGAGCGGGGGCAGCCAGGGGCCTCTCGGGCCTCGGGTGCTCGTCCAGAACGAAAGGGTTGCTGCAGCCAATAGGGTCTGAGCAGGGCACTTGCACCCTGAGCCTGGAGGACGTGCCAGCCCCATGGCCCTGCCCAGACCACAGAATTCGAGTCTCTACTTCCCAAGGTCCCCAAACGACCCCTCCGAGTGTGGTCCAAGCTGCCAGCCTCTGGGTCTGTCTCCTGCACTGTGTATCTGCTTCTCTCCAAAGAAGGCAGGGTCCTAAGAGGCTGTAAAGAGGCCGGCGGAGCAGGCCAGCTGCTCGCAGAACCGGCACGGGGCTCCGTTGATGGAGAACATTTGCTTATTTAACGCCTGTCGGGGGCAAGCGCAGGGGCCCTGGGCCGGCGCGGGAGCCAGGCGGCCGTTAACAGCCGTTATTACAAATTAGCTTTCATGAACTCACCACGACGTAAATAGCAAAGAACAACACCGATCAGTCCGTAACTGTTGTCCTCCATTTTCCTGCGGGAACTGGGACCAGGCGGGAGGGCTCACGGACGCCGGGGCCGGGACACGGGGTGCGGGTCACTCCAGGACGCGGAGACCAAAGCTGGCCTGGCAGGCGATGATGTCTCCCGGGGAACAAGTGTCCCTCACGCCCGGCCGCGTGTCCAGTGACGAGCGCCAGACGGCGCGTGAGGTGGCAGCCCTGCCTCACTGCGGGCACCGGACCCGCCATCTGCGCTTGGCCGCCCCTGCCCAGTGTTCTGGCGTGGGAGGCGGGACTCGGCAGGACGCAGTCTTCGAGGCCCACGGTTGTGCACGGGGCGCTCCGATCCAGCAATCAGCTGAAAGTTAAGCCAGAAGCTTCCGATGAGTGCTTGTTGGCGCCATGTCTGCGCTGTTCTCGCCCCAGGCTGGACGCGGCGCCCCTCCCGCAATCCCCGTCCTGTGTCCTGAGTGCGGACCCCCTCACCCGCCCCCCAACGCTGGCCCCGAGAGGAGCCCAGAGCGGGTGACCAGGCTGACTGCTGTTCCGACCTCCCCGTCTGGCCCAGGCCGAGTGGAGGAGACATGGGGTTTTTCCTTTTCTGTAGGGCCGGCACCTGCCCCAGAGAACTGCTCCTCCAGCAGACCGTGCTCCCCACTGGGCCCCGGGTGGACCTGCGGCAGGCGGAAGCCCAGACAGACAGACCCAGGAGACAGCTTGCCCCTCCACGGGCGGGAGCCTGGCCCGGGGAGGGGGCACAGGGCGGGCCCCTGCATTCTGCTGAGGCCGCCGCTCCCCTGCCTCCCATCTCTGTGGTCGGGTGTCCGGCAATTCCGCGATGGCAAGAGCCAAGTGATGGCCCTTTGCTGGAAGTAGTCCAAGTTGGTTTTCGGTTACTAGCTCAGGGTCCCTCCTGCGGGTGTGCAGGTGCCCAAGCCCATGCGTGGTGTCCACACACGGCACTCAGACACCCTCCCTGTGTGGAGGTGACCTCTTTAAAGGCAGATGCCGATCTTTGTTTCTGTGGCTCCTACTAGAGGCTGATTCAGAGCGATATCTGATAAGTATTTGTGGATCTGAGCTGAACGTATGGAATTCTGTTGGCAGGTGATTCCTGCCCGAGAGTGCTTCACACACGCACACAGACACACACGGACACACGCGCACGCACACGGACACACACGGACACACGCACACGCACGTCTTGCCATAAACACATTGGACTGACGTCCCAAGTGAGAGGCGCAGTCTGCAGCCATGACCGCAGGCTCCTGTTTCTGCCCTACTTACATGACAGAAGGTGCAGGCTGCTCAGGTGCCCGTATTTGCAGACTTGAATTCGACCCACCAGCCCTGCCTGTATGGCCACCCCCCTCCCCAGATCTCAGGCCACCTTTCCACGGAGCAGCTGTGTCAGGGGGGTACCCTCATCAGGGAGCTCACCCCTCCCCCCCAGGCTGCAGAGAACGACCCAGGAGCCGGTGGGCCTGTGTCTTGGCATCTCTCCCTCTGGCTCTCTCTGCTGTCAGTCATGCGAAGTCCTGGGGCCTTTCCAGGAGAGGGTGGAGATGTGGGGCATCGGAGCCCCAGGAAGCTGCATCCGTGCCCAGAGGCGGCATCAGGTTGGCAGACACCCGGGAGCTGGGATTTACGTTTGAGTCCAAGGTCCTGGATGGACCCCATTTGCTCAGCGCCCTGGACAAACCGGCCTGTCGGCTGCCCGCATCCGTCACACCCCGCTGTCTCCGCCTAGAACCTCCTGCTCGCGCGTCTGATCGAACCCTCGCACTCATGCCCCGCGGACAGTGAGCCAAGCTCAGGGCCTGGCGCCGGGCCACAGCCCAGATGACAGCACCAAAGCCAGGCCTCCTGCTGCTGGATCCTCACCTGTGCGCCTCGGGCAGCAAGACCAGGGCCCGTGAGAGTGAGGGGGCCCTTCCAGGGGTGAAGGCTGTCCTGCTCTCTCTGCTCCGCCGCCAAAGGGCTTGTCTTTGGCGATTTTTGGGGCTCTGAGAGCAGGATCAGATTTCAGGATAGGACCCAAGACAAAGCCCACGCCCTGTTCAGGGCACCCTGGTCCCCCAGCCATCACTCACGCAGCCAATGGGTTGGAGACAGTCTGGTCAAGATCTCCCTGGAACCCCAAGGGGACAGTGATTCGGACAGTTAACAAGGAGCTGCGGGCTGGGCCCAGGCATTCTGTCCTGTTTCAACATGAACATATGTATTTATAGTGTAATATATGCAAACAAAATTTAAGTTCATATGCGTGTGGGTTTCATATTTATACCTTTTTCTGTTGCTGAAATGGAAAACCTCTGCTAAATATACATACATACATATATAAGCCATACATATGAGTTCAGCATACTTAATATTTTATCTCTTTATTAGACTTCAGCTAACAGTGATATTTTAAGAACCATGGAAAAACCCCCGGTGATGCTCTGTGCGCTCTGTGTCATGGCTGTCAACTTGTCTTTTCTCCTTAAACATTCTCAATAAAGAAGGATCACTCCGGAGCAACGCACCGGGCCTGGTCTGATTCCAACAGCAGGTGGTTCTGAGAGTGGGTAAGCAACCTCCTCCAGAACCTCCTCCTCCTCCAGAACCTCCTCCTCCTCCAGGACCTCCTCCTTGACCAGGACCTCCTCTTCCTTTAGGACCTCCTCCTCCACCAGGACCTCCTCCCTCCTCCTCCAGGACCTCCTCCTCCTGCTCCTCCTGCTCCAGGACCTCCTCCTCCTCCAGGACCTCCTCCTCCTCCAGGACCTCCTCCTTCATCAGGACCTCCTCTTCCTCCAGAACCTCCTCCTCCTCCACCAGGAACTCCTCCCTCCTCCTCCTCCAGAACCTCCTCCTCCTCCAGGACCTCCTCTTCCTCCAGAACCTCCTCCTCCTCCACCAGGAACTCCTCCCTCCTCC
>NC_043713.1:411216-458562 GCF_006229205.1 Suricata suricatta
ACAACCTCCTTCTCCAGGACCTCCTCCTCCTCCAGAACCTTCTCCTCCTTCAGAACAACCTCCTCCTCCAGGACCTCCTTCTCCAGAACCTTCTCCCCCTCCAGGACCTCTCCTCCTCCACCCAGACCTCCTCCTCCTCCAGAATCTCCTCTTCCTCCAGGACCTTCTCCTCCTCCAGAACCTCCTTTCCTCCAGGACCTCTTCCTCCTCCTCCAGAACCTCTTTCTCCTCCAGAACCTCTTCCTCCAGGACCTCCTCCCCCAGGACCTTCTCTCTCCTCCCAAACCCCCTCCTCCTCCAGAGTCCCCTCCTTCTCCTCCAGGACTTTCTTCTCCTCCAGGACCTCCTCACTCCTCCAGGACCTTCTCCCTCCCCCAGAATGGCCCAGTTGTGGGTTGTCCAATCTTCTTCATGTCAGAGGTCTGACCTGGACCCTCATGACTGCCCACTAAGTACCCACCACCATTATCAGGCAGTTTCCTTCGTTTCTGGGATTTCCGGGACTTTCCAGATCCCTGTGACATTCCTGAAGGTGTCCTTCCCATACCTCAAAGCCTGCCTTGAGGAAGGGGTGGAAATGTGTGTGCACTTGGTTCATCATTTTATCTTTAGCTTGTTTAGGAAGACCGACCTTCACAGTTACCCCCTGTTCTTTGCCTACAGCTCGTGTGGGTGCCCATAGGGCCCTCCGTCCAGCACAGAAACCCACTGGGCCCTGCCTTTGGCTATGGACGTCCTGGCATGATGTCTGGAAATCTTGTAAGATGGCTGTGCATGGTTTTTCATCCAAGCTAGTTTAGTGTAGAGCAGGTTACAAAGAGGAATATAAGACTCTTATCCATGTAGTTCAGGGTGAGGAGGTCCAACGCTAGTTTTCCATGTTCAACGCAAATAAGACTATTTATTCATTCCCTCGGTGTTACTGAGGATCTGCCAGGTGTCCTCTATCATGGGTGCTGTGACAGTGTGCCCCTAGTCCCTGCCATGAGAGTGTCCAGGCCACAGGGAACTGTGGGCCATGACTGAGTGGCAGGGACCACAGAGGCCACTTCCGGGGACAGGCTCCCTGGCAGATGTCTGCGGCCAGAGGGCCCTGCCATTTGGCAAGACCCACAGTGGGGGCTGCTGCATATAAGCCTTGCCACTGGTGCTAAAATCAGGGTGTGGAAGTATGAGGAGCAACGGGGTGTTGGCGGAGACCCGGAGCCTGCCCCCAGGGCGCCCCCTGGTGGACTCTGCTTAATGCAGTGATCAAGGTCCACGTCATGGTAACATCATGGCTGGCACCCCGTCCCTGGCAGGGGCTGTGGGAGGGCACGCCACCAGTGTGGGGGTCCTGTAACAGGTACAGCAGCGACTCTGACCATGACGACACAGGACAAGAGCCCAGACCGAGGACACTGGGGACCAGCATTCCTCGCAAGGGTCCAGGTCATGAGGAGACAGACCTGAGCCACCACAGACTGGACAGGACGACGAAGGACCAGCAGCGCCATGCAAGCTCCCGGGTTGGGTTCCGGAACAGAAAAAGGACTTTGTTAGTGGGTCAGCCGACGTGGACGTCAGCCATGCCTCCACGCCCCTCAGTGCACAGATGTCTGTGCGTCAGCCAGGCTTTCTGGACGAAGGGCCAGGGTGTTTGCTCACAGGACAAACATCCACAGGACAGACAGCATGAGCAGGTGCGAGTGGCTGCGGACCCCGGGGTGTCCCCCCCACCCCCCGGGACCGGAGATAGAGGACGGGCGGCTTCTCTGGTGCGCCCACCCACGCTGGCTTTCCATTCTAGAATCCCAGGGAGATGTGCTCCCTGTGGGCCCACGGCAGGGTGTCTCTTTCCTTCCCACCAGGATGTGGGTGCTGACGGGGCTGAGGGGCTGTTTCCTTTTCCGTTCATTAGCATGTGTTGTGACATCCTGAGCGAATTAACTTCACGGCGCTGTGTTTACCAGGAACGCTTCCAAATGTTGCCGCACATCTTGGCAAGATGAGCACCTGCTGTCAGCTCTGGTCTGGGTTTGTGTTTTCAGATCCTCCCCGCGAAGGGGAAGACAATGTCACGAGTCCTCCTGTGTGTGCCTAATGAGTTACTGAGGCTGGTGATGTTTCAAATGTTACTGTTACTATTATTGCTGTTGTTTCTGCTCTTTTTAAAAAACGTTTATTTCAGTCGCCGTGTGGTTAACGCAGTGTTGGGCCAGTTTCGGGTGCACAACGCAGTGGCTGGGCCACTGCTGTTTTATTTTGCAGGAAGCCCTGTCTTCAAACCGCGTCCCGTGAGGAGATGGAGCCTGTGAACCGACAGAAGAGGAGTAGGTCCTCCTGGGAAGGGGCGGTGGAGCTTGAGGGGCCCAGGTGGGGCCCACGAGGACTCCAGGAGCGGCCGGCATCCTCCCTGTGCTCCCTCCCCTCCTGAAGGAGCACCACTGTCGTCCTGCTGTCTGTCGAGCGACCAGCAATCAGGAAGAAGCGCCCAGTGGCGATGATGACGTGGGGACGGCGCCCAGGGCAGGGGGCTGGGGGCCCTGAGCCTTAGGAGGCGGTCGGAGAGTCGCCGAGGGGCTGGAGGAGGGCCTGGAAACCCCGGAGGGGGTGTAACTGATGCTCTTGGAGCACGCGGGTGTCTGGAAACCTGCTGAGTCTGGAGCGAGAGCAGGTCACCGAGGTCTTCCTGGGGCCGCCTCACACACACCGGGCCTCAGACCGAGGCTCCCACACCACCTCTCCATCGAGGGAGCACACAGTCGGAGTCACTCCAAACACGAAGGGTCCGTTTTATCCCCGAGGCCACTGCTTGGGACGCTGACTTCGGTGGGGTCCATGCGTGGGGGTCAGTGCTCGCCCTCTCCTCCCTAAGTTTAGAAAGCTTACAAGTATCAGAAGAGGAGCCCAGACCAGGCGAGGGTAACCTAGAACAGTCTACGGCCCCGCCAGGCCTGCGGGGCCGTCGGGGGTGCTGTCTGGGGAGGGTCTGCGGAAACAGCTTTGTAACATGAACGGGACACTGTCCCTGTCACCGGCACGCAGCCCGGAAGAGTGGACAGGTTTTGGGAGGGGGTCACTCGGCAGTCCCCAGATCTTCATCTCCGGACCCTCCAGAGGCTGAGGCTGTAGGGCTAAGCCGTCCTCGTGGAATCGCCCCGAAGATGCTCCTGCTGAAGTAAGAAGCACTGAACGGACTCCCTCCCCAGGAGCCTCCTGAGGGGGACCTGCTGGGCATCCCCACTACTTCCCAAAGGTCAAGGCCAGCTGGGCGGGGCCAGGGAGGCTCTGTCGGGGCGGCCCAGCAGTGGCCCGCCTCCAGCTCTCGGGCCGACTGCCCATGAGGACGGTCCCCCAGAGGACAGGAGGATGGCTCCCGTAGGAGGACGGGCCCCCTAGAGGAGGCCCCCCAGGACGGGAGGACGGCCCCCCACCCCCCAGGACAGGACGCTCCGGTTTCCTTCTGAGTAGAGGCACTCGCTGTAGGCAGCCAGCAGGGCCCAGGCAGGCTGACCTCTCGGCTCCGCCCCAAGATAAGCACCTGGACAGTGAGGGGCCAGAGCCCGGTGAGTGTGGAACGCTGTCGGTGATTCGTCCCGTCAGACCATCTGCAGAGAAGGGGGGGACAGGCTGAGGAGGGTCCCCCGGGCTCTGGGGCAGCAGACACCCCCACCTGGCTTCTGCAGGCTGAGCAGCAGGTGCGGGTCAGGGCCTCTCAGGGTCCTGCTTGAACCCTCCTTGAACCCTCAGACTCCTGGGGGGGCTGCCCTCCCACAGGGCTGACTGGGCCTTTTGGGGAGACCGAAGGGCTAGGGGCTTAAGGAAGCCCCTCAAGCGTCCCACGTGGCTCGCTGCTTGGTCAGTCTTGACCTTGAGCCCTGGGTTACGCTCCCCACGGCACAAGCAATAAACCAGGATGTCCCCTTTCTGAGTTTTCCTGTCTGAAATCCAGAGCGACTTTTCTGGACTGTCACCTCTGGGGAGAGGGGAGAGCCAGGAAACTGCTGTCTTGAAGATGTCCCACTATACACCCCACCCTCAAAGCGACACGCACGTCCTATGCTTGCTTCCCACGGGAGGGGGGGGTGGCGCGGGGCGGACTCTCCCACCCCTGCCCTGCAGGCTAGCGCCCTCAGGAAGTCACCTCTTATGTGAGTAGGACACCAGTCAGCTCCTGGGTAGGGCGTGCGCGTGTGTGCTCACACGAGTGTGCACGAGCTGTGTGGGTTTGGAGAGAGTCATTCACACGACCTGCAGGTACTAAGCAAACACTGACACTGTGTCCAGCATCAGGCGTGGGACTGACGGGTGAAGACACCCCTGCACTCAGGACCGTGGGAGCTCGGGGAGGGGGTGAGGCGAGGCACGTGGGGGGTACGGCGCCGGAGCCACGGAGGGTGTGCGGAGGGGCAGGTCCGCGGGTGCTGTGCGGAGGCTCCTCGCTGGCCCCGGACGGGAGACGCAGGCGTTTGGAGCCGTTTGCAGGCCCCCTGACACAGCGGGCAGGAGCCGCGGCGACGTGGGCACGTGCCGGTCACGGGCCGCAGGGCCTGGGCCGGGAGGAGACTGGAGATTCAGAAAAAGCCAAACTGGCCTCCACCGGAGGCTGAGAAACAGCCAAATACTTTGTATTTCTTCCTCTGTCATGAGCGCAGCTACGCTCTACTTCATTTCATGTATTTTGACATCGATCCCTTCAGGGCCTGCATCAAGGTGGGGACATCACTTGCCAAGTGCCAGGCTGCAGGCTGAGCGTCTCGCCACCAGGACATGTGGAAGGTGACGCGTGTGAAGTCAAGAGCCCTGGGGGCCCGGCCACCCAGCCTAAAGGTGGCAAATCACCACCAGACATGCCAGGGCCGTGTGGCTTGGGCAGCCTGACCCCGGCGTCTTCAGGCCCCGGTCACGGCCGGCCAGGAGTCCCAGGGTTAGCCTTCGCCTGTGTCCCTCCCACTCCGAATCCAGGAGCCCAGGTGGTGGGCTCACTCCTCTGGGGGGCGCTGGGGGGAGGGCGCCTGCACGCGGGGGGCTCACAGCTCTTTTGAAAACATGAGAAATTCAAATGGGACGGGAGATCTCATATTTACACAGAATTTCAACATTCTGTTTCCCAAGAAAGAAAAATTTCATTAATTTCCAGCTGCAGATTTTTGAATGTTTGCAAACAAAAGGCTAAAATTTACCATCTACTCGTGCCGAGATCTCCTGCGGACCAGCTCCGAAGAGGACTGCCTCACGGCCACGTGAGCCTGGGGCTCGCGGATGCGCCGGTCAGGGAGGCAGGCTCGCTCCCCTCCGGCCTCTCGGAGAGACGCCACCTGGAGCAGGTGCACGGAGTCGTGTCCGCTTCTCTTGCCCAGGGTGCAGCCAGCGCCCCTCTCTGCAGCCCCCAGCCCGCCCTCCCACCCAACGGCATGTTTGTTTTTGAGAGAGCGCAGGGGAGGGGCAGGGAGAGAGGAGAATCCCAAGCAGCCTCTGCACATGGCTTGAACCCATGAACTAGGAGATCATGACCTGAGCCGAAATCAAGAGTTGGATGCTCAACTGACCGAGTCCCCAGGAGCCCCAAGAGCCACATTTTAAGCAACTATGTGGTTGACTCAGCAGTTGGGACCCCCAGACGCCTGTACTTGAATGAGGGAACCAGAGGGTGGGGGTGAGTGTGGCCCCACCGCCCCTCTGCAGGAGTGAAGGCCTGTGCAGGACAGCTGCCCTGCCACTCATGCTCCCCGAGGGAAGAGGCCTGGAGTCCTCTGCTTCGAAAGGTATTTTCTCTTCATCTGGGGCACAAATGGACCATTACCAGTGACCAAAAAAAGACAGTGGCCTTTGGTGAAAGGCCAGAGGATGGAGGAACAGTCCACCGTGGGTGGGGCTGGGTGACCCCCGTGGCCGGCACCCCAGGCTCTCCCCTGCCCGGTGCCCTCACCTTCCCAGGCTGTAGGCCAGGTGGGTCCCCAGGCGTCCCCCACGGCAGAGCCCCGCCGCGGACCGGCACGTCTCCTCACGGACACCTGCTCCGGACGGGCCATCAGACACGCCGAGTCCGGGCCTCCAGAGGAAACCACCACCAGCGGAAGACAAGACACTCGGGGCTGCCCAGCGCCCTGGCCAGCACCCCGGCCCTGGTGCGCTCCTCCAGCCGGTGGAGGCGCTGGCTCTCTCCCGGACGACTGGTAAGCCTCCATGGGTTTCCCCTCACAGCTGGGCCTCCGGTCTTCCCTCCCCAGACTGGGGTCTCCTGTTCCCAAGGCCTTGGCCCTTCTTCCCTGATGACCGGGCCTGGGTGTTGGGTCTTTTCTTCAAATGCTACCACTGTCACTCTCCTGTCACTCGTCGGAGCACTTGGGACCCCAGGGCCTCCGAGAATGAAGAGCGGGACCCGCAGGGAGGAGCACGACAGCTAAGATGCGCACAGCGGGCCGCCCACCCTCCTGCCCACGGTGCCGTGCAGGTGTGACAGCAAGCAGCAGCCTGGCCGACAGACGCTTGCTGTCCAGAGTGAGCAACGCCGCGGGAAGACACCGAATTAGCACCGAGCCCTTTTAGAAACCACGGCCTGAGAGACTGCTGGTCTTGAGGATCTCAAACCGACCAGATTCACGGTTGTGCGGTCTCCATTTCTGTGCTAACAGGAGAGCCGGGGCTGCCCTCCCCTTCCAAGCCCGGCCCCTGGAAACTTCGGTTACTGCCAGCGTCGAGAAGAGGAAGGCAGTGTAGCTACGCCTACGAGAGAATGAGGCAACAACGGTGCTGTGATCCCTGGACACCGGCCGCCCTGTCCCGGGCCCACGGGATGCCCCCGCCGGCCTCCGGCTGTCGTCAGAAGTGTGAACGGGGTCTGACGCCACGCCCAGTGTGAAGGCCCACTGCGCGCGGGGAGAGAGGCCCGACATCCCCGAGGATGCCCGCGCGGGCAGTGGACGCCGAGGCCGGCCAGGCCTGAGGCTCCACCCACCGCTTCTTTAGGCAGGCGAGTGATGCAACCCAACAGGCTACTTCCGGCTCCGTCATCCATCCAGGAGTCAGGGAGGGCGCCAGGCTGCTTGTGGGACGGATGGAGACAGGAGAGGGGACATCTTTCAGCCACACCTGGCGGAACATCTCGGGCTCCAGTCCACGCTGGCCTGCCTTCTCCGCAGGACCGAAGCAAGCAGCGGCCATGGCGCCACGAGCACATCCTGGGAGACCCAGAGCCCGGAGGGCGCCACCAGCACGTGTGGCCCCGTCAAAGGGAGTGTGTAGAGGAATCTACCCCCGGTCCCACCGGCGGCCATCGGGGGCTCGGGCTGCTGCGCACAGATCTCTGGACAACAGGACCGGACACAGAGCCGCCGGCGCGGGATGGGGTCTCGCCACAGCCGCAGGGACCCAAGGGGCCCATGGGCCAGACCCCGGGACCCCAGCGACAGGGATGACATACCATCAGGCTGGCGGGGAGCAGGGAGCACAGCCTACGAGGAACCCCGCCCCCCAGCTTGCCAGCCGGGCCAGAGCTGCCTTGCTCTCCGGGCTGCCTGAGCTGCAAGGCTCGGGAGACGGAGCAACTCCAAGCCCCCACGGTCCTTTACGTCGTCGATGCTTCGCTACAAGCTTCTGAAAAGCTCCCACGCAGCAGGCAGACTAGCGGCCACGGAACCGCCAGACAGGGCAGGTCGGGCCGTCTGTTCTGTGCAGACTTCCAAAAACCCACCGGGCGCGGCGACGGGACACGCGGCGTCCTCCACTCGGAACGCCGGGGGAGGGGGGGCGTCGCACCAGGGAATGAGCGTATAAAAAGGAGTTTTATTAAATGAAAGAGAAATCTGCTCAGGGGGTCAAATGCGAAATAGATATACAAAAACTTTACACCCGTGTCCCGGAGGCAGCGCGCCCCGTGCGCCGCCCGGGCCCGACCCCGCACCCCGAGTCCTGCCCGCCCTTCCGCTAGCCTGCAGAGGCTCTGAGGGCCATGGCGACATCTTTGGCACACCGCCTCCCGGGACACTGTCCCTTAGAAAAGTAGACTTTCTGTAGTAAAACCTCTAAAAACACATTTCTGCAAAAATTATGTGTTTTTGTATATGGAGCTCTGCATATATACACGTCTTTCTGGAGAAAAGGAGACCCCAACCCAGGGCCCGGGTGGCCAGGAGCCAACTGGTGGTGGAGCAAGACTCGCGCCTGCGCCGTGCGCCCTGCAGGTCACATGAGCTCGTTGAGCTCCGCCTCCAACGCCGCGGCCATCTCGTCGGCCTCCGAGCTGCTGCCCTCCTCGTCCTCCGCGCTGGTCTCCCCGCTGGACGCGCTGCCGGCGTCCTCCTCGGGCAGCTTCCGCTTGTGGCCCCTGCAAGACAGGTGCGTGCTGTGACACACTGGCACCAGGGGCGGGCGCGCTCCGGCACGCAGACATCCCGGGACTGCACACGCACACACACGCACACGCACCCCCCGACGCGCAAGCACACCTGTACGCACCCCTCCCCCCGACGCGCAGGCACGCACGTACGCACGCGCTCCTCCCCCCGACGTGCCGGCACGCAGCGTTATTCTTTGGGGCCATCGCTGCCAAAGCAGTCATAGTCTCAGTGCAAGGAGCTGGATCCGGTGGCCACACATCCAGAGGTGACCCAGCAGATAGTCACAGGGTCAGGGAGGAAGTGAACAGCTGTAACCCCACGGCACATGGTGAGAGGAGTGCGCACCGACGGGAGGCCTGGAGGGTGCGCTCCTCCCCTCCTCCCCAGGAGCCCTTGCAAACTGCGGTCTCCCCAGAGCTCCAGATGCCGTCACCTCCGATGGCCCCGCGAAGTACCAGATGGGAAGGCACACACAAAGCCCGGCTGGAGAGGGTGGGTCATGGCGGGAACTACTGATGCCGCTTTGCAGATGTGGAAGCCAGGGCGCATCCCAGGGGACCAGATGGGCCGTCACTTGGCCTGGCCTAAAAACTCCACTTTCCTCAGGCGGCCTTCAAGACGAAATACCCTGGCTGCCAGGGCACACACTGTTCCACTCTGACCACTGGCCGGGGCGGCCGCCTCCGTTCTGGGGACAGTGGTGGCAGACTCGGATCAGAATGGGCCCGCGGCTCCAGCCAGCTGGCGGCCAGCACAGCAGTCCCCCGGGAGGCGCCCGCTGGCCCTGAGCGGTGCCCCCAAGCCGAGGAAGACCGGCCTGACCACACGTGGCCTCCCCCGGTCTCCCCTCACACTGGGCACCCGCGCCTCCTGGGTCAGCCCCCCATCGACCCCCATCTCGTGTGCTGTGATGGGAGGGTACAAGCGTGTCCTTAAGATTTTCTGGGTCACACACATACAGCAGCCACACACACGCCTGTAGATACCGGAGCACACGCAGCACACACTCAACATAGAGAACCACACACGTACGGGAAATTGGAGACCTCGGATGCCGGTTGTGGGAAAGCCGTAGAATTTATTTAAGAGAAATCCTGTCAGTGAGACCAGATGGAACCAACAAAAGCTACGCTGTGGCCTGACTGCTATCCTCCCGGGAAAGGAGGCGCCGCGGCCTGGAGGCCTGGCACGTGCGGAAGCAGCAGCCCCCGGACTGTGCCCTCGCGCCCAGGCTCTACCGTGTGCCACTGCCAGGGCCGAACTGCCTCTTCCGACTCCTCAGAGCACTTTATCTCGTGCCAGGCATTCAGTCCGAATTCCAAATAACTATTACTTTGAAATCAACTGAATATTTTCTAAAAAAAAAAAAAAAAAAGGTTTACGTTGTCACATTTTGAGGTATGCTCAAAACTGGAGTGGAAAGTTGGTTTCTCTCCTCAGCATCTGAGGACTAAGAAGGCTTGCGTGAGCGGGAGAGTCTGAAAGACACACAAGCAGAAATGGTGTAAGGGGGTTTCTGAGCTCGGGGATGTTTCAGAGAAATTACTCCAAACACTAGGCCTCCTTTGCCCTTGGCCCCTGGAGGGCAGCTCGGCCTCAAGATGCACCCACTGCAGCCTGTGGGCACGGAGCCTTTGCAGTGTCGGCAGGACACGGGCTCACGGCAGCGCCAACGCAGTCAGGCACTGGAGCCGCAAGGCGCCCTTCCTGGGTGCGACACCAGCCCCGGCTGCGCCTGCCTGGAGGGTCCCGGAGGGTCCTGGAGGCTGCGTGCCCAGCGCGCGCGCACAGCAGGGAGCCGGCCCTCCCCATTCTCACGCGCTGGCTTATCTGAGCCCTCTGTCCGGAGAGCACCTGCCGTGGTGCGGACGGCAGTTAGTTTTCAGGCACGTGCTGCCCTATGCTTGCGCTTCTCACGCTCTGAATGTCGAGAAGCCTTTGGGCTATCAGTACAGAAAATGAAGAGTGACTGTGTAACCCCAGGTCACAAAGATCTAGCTTGTCTCCCAATCTGTCGTGAGCTGGCTTAGGGCTGAGGCGAACTCTGCATCTGGACACCTAAGTGTTCAGCACCACTTGCTGAAAAGAAAACTCAGATGCACACACGCATCCATCACCTACGGATTCTGAAGGAGGACAAGAAATGCCCCGGAGACGCAGAGACGCCAAAGTCTCTGTTTGGGCAAAAGAGACCACGAGCAGAACTCCGGACCCGAGGTCAGGAGACGGTCTGCAAGACTAGGACACGTGTGACCTGAGCCTGTAAGACCGAATACGCTCCCACAAACTGGGGGCACTGAGAGAAACGCTTCCGAATCAGAAACAGGAGCTGACAAGATCAACTCAAAATGGACAGAAACCCTGACAAAGGCACCTAGGAACGTAAGTGCGGGGATCGGGGTGACTGCTCAGGCTGGAAGACTGAACGAGAGGCCGGGGCCCCGAGGTCCAGAGAACCGCATCGGTGGCTGCGGCCCGTGGCTGCGTGGCCGTCCGGGTGCCCATCTGCAGGGCCAGAGACCCCGCTCGGGCCCAGACCAGGGCAGGCGTGCAGTCTGAGGACACAGGTAACCCAGCAAAGGTTAATTCTGGATTTGTCAGAGATCCTGAAACAAAAGCTAATTTTTATGCACAGTTACTCTGAAGCCTCTTGGACTGACCTTTTGCTGAGTGGTGACAAAGCAGGCGCGTTTAGAAGTGACGCGCAGACGTACAGGAGGCGGACTGCTGCAGTAAAAAGGTCAGGTGGCCGCCTAATGCCCATGAACGGGGGTCCGTCCTGTTCATACTACTGTGAACACCAGCAAGAACACCACGCCCTGGGCACCGCGAGGGCAAGAGTGGGTGGGCTCACAGGGACACAACCCGGGGTCACAATGCGTGTTCAGCCCGTGCCCCCAGGCCCCAGGCCTGCAGGGACACGTCCCGTCCGGCTGCTGGCAAACGGGGGAGGCCTATCCAGAACAGCGGTGACTCTGAATGCACTTGCTTAAGAGACATCAGGAAGACACCGGCTGTGCCCCACCCTCTGGGCACCCAGCCTGGCCCCAGGTGCGCAGAGCGAGAGACGACTGCAGTCCAGGGCGCTCTCACCACCAGCTTGAGGGCACAGGGTCAAGGCAGCTCCGTGCTCTCCGGTCCGGGCCGCAGCCTCTCCCTCCCCTCCTGCCGCACGAGGTCTGCTCGGAGCCTGGAGCCGGGCCCACCCCCAGCTTGTGTCCATCTGACGGCTTGGAGCAAGAAGCAAACACAGAGGAGACAGCGGCCGTCAGGGAGGCCCCAGGCCCAGGAAAGAGCCAGACCCCCAGCCAAGGGGAGACGGGCCAGGCTGGCTGGGGCAGGGAGGGCCCCCTGAGGGCAGCAGCAGGGCAGGAGGGGAGCGAGGGGTCAGAACACGGGGGGAGAGCGTCTTCTGTGCAGACAGGTGCCCTGTGCTTGGAGAACTGAACAACTGCGTCCAGACGCCCCTGAAGACGCAGCGCACTGGCATGGGGGGCGCGAGCCGTCTTTCCCACTAACCACGAGGCGGACGCCGTGGCTCCCATCAGTGGCCGGGGAGACCGCGCAGCCACCTCCTCAGGACGCTGGACCCCACGCGAGTGACAGGGACGTCAGAGACACAGTGCACCCGTCGTACGGAGCGAGCAAGAGGGCACGGGGGAGCAGCCCCACTCGGGTGCTCATGCACGGTGTTCCCACGGAGCCAAGTGCATGGCTCAAGACCAGGGAAAAGTGGGCGGTGGCCCAGGTGGCAACAGGAGTGCTAAGGTTGGCCTGGTGCTTTCTGTGACAAAGTATAAAATGAGACTAAGAGAAAAAAACCTTTACTCTTGGCTCAGTAACATTTGGAGAATAAATTATATACAGCACGACTGAATTTCAGTCATTAAACAATTGGAACCGGCCTGCAGGTCATGGCTGACGCCTGTGGACAGTCAAAGCTCCGACTCCCAGTACCCAGCGCACGACAGGCACGCCTGGCCTCCACGGCCAGGTGCGCGGTTCCACAGAGAAATGCAAATGGGCTTAACGTGGAGAAAACCGAAGGCTGGAGAAATCCTCCGACATTCAGTGTGGAAAACAGCAAGAACGCAGTAAATTTCCTCCCCACATCCGGCTTCCAGCACACACAGCCCCCCGGATGCCCCCAGGGTGCGCAGTCAGTACGCGGCTGTGTCCGGGACCACGGCAACCACGGGCGGGCATCTGACCGACGACCACCAGAGCGTGTTTTCCAGCTCGTCACTTAAACCGGCGCGGTTTTCCGGCAGGAAGAAGCCACAGTGCTGCACGTGGCGAGGTCACCGTCTCAACTAACCCGTCTCCGCACTCCGGGCCCACGATCACGTCCACGCGACCGCGTACAGCTGCTTTTCCATCCGCTCGGAACTCTCACTGCTGGCGGTCACGCGTCACCCCCGGGCTCCCGCGCGGACTCTCAGCTCCCTCCGGGCCGCCGGCTTCCAGACTGAGGCGCCCCCTTCACGTCTCCTGCAAGGCCGCGAGCCTTCGTCCCCGGCCGCGCGCATCCTCTCTGAGCTCCGTTTCTGCGGGGCTCTGCCTGCCTGATGGCCCTTCCTCGGGAGAGTGCGCCCGGCCTGTGCCCCCGCGGTCTCCGACGGGCCCCCTCGTCCGCCCGCAGGCTCCTGCCACGAGTCTGGGCGTGGCTCCCCGTGCGGTCCGTTTCCCGGACGTGTTCGAAGGGCCCTCCCCGCTCCTCGGGCTCCTGCGTGCACTTACTGCCGCCCCGCACCCGAGCCCCCGTGCTCCTCTGCTCGTTCTCCCTTTCGCAGTTTGGACGGACCCCTGCAGAACGTCCACCCCCTGGCTGCGCTTCTCAGCATCGCCTGTGGGCTAGCTCGCGTCCTGCACAGCTCCTCCGGCCTGGAGTGTGCTGTGGTGGCCGTCGGGCCGCGTGCCCGGGGCCCGTCTCTCCTGGGCCAGTGCGGCCGCCGCGCCCACTTTCTTCCATCTGAAGCCCCGGGCACAAAGTTAGAAGAGAAAATCATGTTAAAATGAAGCCACAGGGCCACCAATGTTCGCCTTTCATGCTGGCGGGAAGCTGCCACCAAACACTGTGCCACTGAAAACAAGCTGTCACCGGATCTCGGAGAGCCATGTGGCCTTCTGTGCAGGCGCTCGGCCACCAGGTGTCAGCTTAGAAGCGCGAGTGAGCAGTGCACGCACACAGGTGCTCACTCCAGCTTCACGTGAGACGGCACGGACAGAATCAAGCACAGATGCAGAGGTGGCTCCGGAGGCATGGCGGGGGTGGGGCCGTGGTGCGCCGGCAAGTCCTCAATTCTGCCCCCGGGTCCCAGGGCCACCACTGGCTGTGCAGGCGGAGAGGCCCCGCTGGCTTCCACAGGGAAGTGGGTCCTCAGGCCAACAACGCCCGACTCCCGTCCCGGACATGTGTCTGCTCCGTGCCATCCGACGCATGCCTGCCGAGGGTCCTGCCCAGATCCACCAGCACCGCAAGCACCTTTCACAGGCACCAGGCCTTCTGGAGTCTGGTAAAAACTGCCCTGCGTTTCTTACGTGACAGAGGAAACAGCTCACCCAGAACGGGCTGCCGGCCACCGAGAGGCCACCACGCACCCCTGGTCCGGCCAGCACCACCACACAGAGGTCGTCGGGGGCCCCCGGGTGGGTGGGAGGCCGGCTCCTCGGAGACATTTCAGCGCGCTAGAAAGGTCTGCTGTGGGACCAGCAGGGCAGGGGCGCCCTGAGAGGGGCCTGTGTTCCCGGCCCCACAGCAGAGCTGCAGACGCACGGACTTCTCTGAAGAAAATTCCGCCACACAGACCACGAATCTCTCCGGCCCCTCCGTGTGCTGCTAGACCTTGTGGCCCGAGCCCGTCTTCTAATTGGACTAGCAAGGACAACTTACTTATCTACACGTCTCTGGGTCAGACCAGATGGCTAATGAAGCAAGAGCCCCCTTGACGTGAGCGCGGGCGAGGGCGAGGAAGGCATTTTCCGGGTGACGAGCTGGCCTGCCTTCCAAGCACGCCGTCCACAAGGCCCTGGGAGATGCGTCCACCCCACCAGGGGAAGAGAACAGTGAAACAAGAGCCGGGGAACGCTGAATGCCTCTCCGGAGGGGAAAGGGACAGTCCCCAGCCCGCAGTGGGGCCTGGAGGGGGGTCTCAGGGACGCTCAGGGACAGGGCTCTGGCTTCGAGGGGACTGCACGAGCCGTTGTGGTGAGACGCTTAGAGAAAGGCAGAAGGCAAGAAACTGAGCAAAGAGAACGTGACATGATGATCAAACGCAAGTGGGATGAAAAGAGGCTTCAGGAAAGACACCCGATCCTGGCAGCTGCTGGGTTCGGGACAAGAAGGGGTCATGTGGACACCGGCCACCGCCGCAGGCACGGTCACATCATCCGCGCCTAACACAGCCACGCTTGAAGAAGGTCACCAACCACGGAAACGCGCTGGCCATGGGGTCTGCTGCCCTTCACCCGGAGACGTGTTGGCACCTACGCGGGCGCCAAGAGCTTCGTACAGGAGGAAGTTAGATCTCTAAAGCAGTAACTGAAACAATACAGACGGTGAAAACCCAGGTCACTGTGATCCTAACCTTCTGAAAATGCCGAAGCCCGAAGAATCTGTCACGTTACCACATCACGCCAGCAGACCTCACCTGGGCGGGCCCTCACCGCCCCCTGCCCCCCGCCCCGCCCCCTCACCTGGGCCCCCGGCTGCCGGAGGCGGTCCTCTCGCTGGACGCCGTGGCCCCTGGCGTGGCCCGGGGCTCCCGGGGCGGCGGCCGCTCCTCCTCCGGCCTCCTCTTCTCGCTGTCGCTGTCATCACTGCCCTCTCCTAGGATGTCATCCACCTGGCAAAGGGGGAGAGTCAGGGCACACACCGGATGCCTAGAACCCGACCCCTCCAGCAGACGCAGCGCAGCCCCTCCCCTCGGGCACAGCTGCGTGTCCGGGTGCGTGTCGGGCCGAGTCCGAAGTCCGTGGCGGCCCGGACCTCGCAGGTGGCACACAAGGCGGGCCACGAAAGCAGAGAAGGCCCAGGCTGTCCCTTCTCTGGGGCCCTCCTGTGACCCCAGGACCCCGAGTGTGCCCTGGGGCAGAGCACCCGGACAGCGGACAGGTCCTCCTCGGCGCCGTGTTCTCTCCAGTGCACTAAGAACTCGGGGTGAAGACTCGGAGCCCCGGTTAAGCTGCTCACGATCGGGGGCTGCACTCGACTGGCTGCTGCCTGGGAGGCACTCGGGGGTCTGGCGGGGGGCGGGGAGCCCAGCAGTGGTCCCAGCGGCTCCACAGAAGGCGCTTGTCCCTGCCCCCCCGCCTGCCCCAGGGTGCTGGTTTTCTCCTCACATCTTACCATTTACGGACATGCCACGTGAGGGTGACGGGAGCTAACAGCCATGGGCCCCGGAGTGAGCCCTCCCCTGCACCCCTACACCCCGGGGGAGGCCTGCTTCCTTGCCACCCCTGTGCCCGCCCCCGGGGTATCCACCGAGCGGACGGAAGGTGCCTCCGAACACCTGTCTGTGCCACAGGAGGAGCCGTGACATCAGACCTGGGGGGATCTGGAGGGAACAGACGCCCTAAGAGGTGCGCAGCCCAGCCCTGCCAGGAGTGGGGCCCCCGCAAAACAGACGCGGGTTCTGCACGTGCCTCTCCTCACAGAGTCAGGGACCCGACACGCCCGGACGGTCTGCTCGGGCCCGGCGGTGAGGGGCATGTTGTCCACACTGGGGTGGAGAAGCCTGCCTCCTGGGGACTCGGGATAAGCGGGAGTGGGACTAGGCGAGTCGGTGTGTGGACACACGTTCGGACGGCCCGGCGTGAGGCTGGCCCCGCGGTGCACGTCTCTGCCCGGCCGTGAGAGCGAGCGCCCGGCACTCCTGCTCCCGGGCACCGTCGCTCTTAAAACGAAATGAGGGGCGCCTGGGGGGCTCAGTCGGTTAAGCGTCTGGCTTCGGCTCAGGTCATGATCTCATGGCTCGTGGGTTCGAGCCTTGAGTCGGGCTCTGTGCCGACAGCTCAGAGCCTGGAGTCTGCTTCAGATTCTGTGTCTCCCTCTCTCTGCCCCTCCCCTGCTTGTGCTGTCTCTCTCTGTCTCTCAAAAATAAATAAAAAACATAAAAAAAAAACCCCAAAATGATGTTTAGACACATTAGGCTTCCCTTTCTCCAAGGACGACCCACAAGGAAGGGGACAGAGGGGCCGCTGGCCCGAGCCCACGAGCTTTGGCCCAGTCGGCCCAGACCTGCAGGCTCAAGGCAGGCCAGGCCCAGGCAGAGCCTGCTCCCAGACTGACCTCACAGAGCGTGCAGGACAGAACGTCCGGGACACGTCCACACTTTCCGAGCAGTAAAATGCTATTTTCACGGTATTATCTTCAACCTCAGGTGTTCTTTCTGAAGCCCAGCATGTGTTGATCATCTCAAGACACGTGGGAGTTCACGGCCTTAACTGCAGCTGCCGCTTCCCAGAACGCAACAGGGCACCAGCTCACACGCGAGGCTTCTCACAGCGGGGCCGGTGAAACCGCTCCGGGAAGCTGCTCACCCAGGGCCGTCCCCGGACCCCACACGTGTGTCAGCTGGCCCACGAGAAACTACTCCAAGCGGAAGCGTATGAAGAGCAGGGTCATCTGGCGGAAGTTACCGAGGCGTCTCTGCCCCTGCCCGGCCCCCGGGTCCGAGCACACTCAGGTGCTCAGGCCACGCACACCTAACGTCACACGGCGAGCTTTGCCGTCCAAAGGGCTGCCGACAGAGGAAGAGATCTAGGTCGTTGTGAAAACAAGACCTGCAAGGACTCACTGCTCACGAAGTGTGCGCAGGACACCCAGGGTCACACTCACGTGACTAGCCTCAAGTGACCCTCAGAATAATCTCCGGCCAACGAAACGCAAGTCCTGCCGCAGGCGCACCCACGTCTCTGACCAGGGCCCTCCTCGAACTCGGCCTCCCCTGCAGGGCCTCTGGCTGCTGTGGCCCCGGGGAGAAGGGCGCTGGGAGCAGACACAGCATGTACGACCTAACTCTGCTTTCAGGAAATCCGACCACTGCCCAGACCAGTCTGCAGCATCAGAAACCAGTAGATGTGTGCCTTTCACCAAATCCTGGAGGGTTCTGGGCATCCTTCCTCCGAGATTCCGTCCCACACCCATCTCCTCCCCCACCCTCTCAGGACTCGGATGACGTGCGTGCGCACGCTGACCAGACGTGCCGCGGCTCTGGCTGCAGCCCTGTCCGTGGGCTCTTTGCTCCTCCCCGCAGCGTGGTCTCATGCCAATTCCGGGAACAAGTATACGGCAAATGTATTTTTCAGATCTGAAATCCCCACTGGTTGCTTATCGTTTTGTGTTCACTCCAAGGCTGCTCCCTGCTCCCAGGGAGCACAGCTACCGAGCTGCCTTCCGCCGCCCCTCGCCCAGACGTGCCCGGGCAGCTCCCACACTGCATCCGCGTATCACCGCGGTGATCATGCGCTTGCGTTTTAGCAGATCCAGCCTGAACGGGGTGGTTATGACGGAAGTTCTGCCTCACCTTCCCTGGACGCGGTCTGCTCCATGTCTGCTCCTGGAGGGGAGCCTGGGGCTCGGGTCAGCTCCTACGCAGACTCGGGGTGCCCTTCTCTCAGAGAGCCCCGAGCTGCTGCCCAGCGTGGTGAGGCTGGGGTGACCGTAGGGCAAAGAGGCAGAAAAAGGAGCCTCCCTGCGCTTTGGGCCCCAGGGCCCTGTCCCCAGCCCCAGAGTGGTGATACAGCTCTGTAACAGGGCCGGACCCAGAGCAGAGCGGGGGAAAGACATACAGCCCACGCCCCCCGATGAGGTACTGCTGATGACCGGCCACCGGAAGAGCCCCCCCCAGTGGATTAAAGAAATACAACTGCAGTGGGCTCTGAGCGCAGAGGTGAGCCAGGGGACCTCACGGCGCGGCGCGGGGGAGGAAGCTCCCGTCCTGCATCATGCCTCCGGGGACCCTTCACCTGCCGCAGCGGGTCAGAGCCCTGCCAGGGGACTCAGGCAGGCCTCACAGTTCCGAGACCCCAACTGTATTTCAAATAATGTAGGAAGACGACCCACTAATGAACTGATACAAGAGGCATTTTGTTATTCAACTAACATTCCCGATGAATCCAAGCACAAACGCACGAAAAGCAGGCCATGTAAGTCTCCGACGTACCCGAACTTCTACGGAACCCAGAGGGACACTGAGTAGGAGCCTCCCTGAACCGTCTCAGAAGGACAAGGGCCGCCAGAAACAAAAGCGCCCCCCACGCCAGCGGCAGGGATGGATCCCTCTCTATCACAGCTGGGTCGCCCCCCGGGATTCTCTCCCAAGGCGTATTCCAGAACCTCCGAGGAGCCTCGCCCTCCCTCCCTTCCCTCTGCACGGGTCAGAGACCTCGGGCTGCCGCCTTGCCACTGACGCGCTCTGAAACCTGCATGTGCCGCACGATCGTCACACATCTCCTTCCACCGCCCCGCGCCCCCCTCCGGATCACCACCCCAGATCTGCGTGGGCGCTGCGCACCCCACGAGACTCGGCGAGGCGGACGCAGGCCTCTCCGAGAGGCTGCTGCAGGCTCCGGAGCAGGGTGTCTCCTGCTGCCTCGACGATGGCGCTCAGGGGCCTGCTCTGGGCATGTGGAGGTCTCAGGACAAGGGGGCGCATGCGGGACCAGGCGTCTTCTGACACCTGGTGTCCCTCCTGGCAGGGGCACACTCTGTCCAGGACGTCCCCACCTGGCCTGGCACAAAGCTGCCGAGACCACCAGGTGCTCGGGAGGGCGTCCCCAGCCTCGGCTGCGTGCTGGGCGGCAGCACCGCCACACAGGGCACGGCCACGCAAGCGCAGCTCCCCGCGGCCTCTGGCCCACAGAGCTCCCCCAGAACCAGGGGGCGGAGTGCCAGCGCCAGAGCGCGGTGTCCGTCCCGCTGTGGGGCTCCCGGGACACGGCCCTCTGCCCCCACGCAGCCCAGGGCTCACCGGCTCGGACGTGCAGCGCTGCTCTGGCCTTCGCTGCCTCCTACCGCAGAGGACTTGGGTCTAAGGCGTGAAGGCTCATTTTTCTTTCTCTCAAGAGTGACAAAGTTCCATTTAGCACTTTTATTTCACACGAAGATTCCAATCTCCCCTGACAGAAATAAGCGCCAAAGTTACCGGCACCACCTAGCAGACTGGTGTTGTGTGTCTGCAGGGCGGCCACGAACACGGGGGAGGCACCTGCCCGCGGCCCGCTCCCCAGGTCTCCGTGGGGTCAGCAGCTTCCTACATCAGCAGTCTGGGCTCAGAGATGAAACAGCAGTGCTGAGAAAATTCCTCCAGACAAAACACTTATGGAACAGCAATAAAAAAAATCACAGACACAAGCTGGATATTCAAGACATGGCAGAGGGGGGACCCACACATCCGCAGACAGGGTCCAGCCACCGTGAGATAAGTGCACGTCCGAGGAGGAGGCCGTGACTCGCTGGTAACCTTCTGTACTGAACGTGACCACGGACATTTTCCTGTTGAAGATCAACTAAAACAAGCTCTTCTACGTATGCGCCCTCCCGGTGGGGCGATGAGCACTGAGCGCGGCGGGGTGCCGGGGGGCCGGCCAGCGCACGGCTTGCGTCCCAAGCAGAGGCCGGCTGGGCGCGACGAGAGGCTGAGCCGTGCACTGGGGCGCACGCCGCGGCTTTCTGCACCGACCCCGGCACAGACCGCCGAGCCCCCCTCTCACGGGTGCTGGCCGGCGCAGGAGAGAAGGGGCCGCGGCGCCGGGGGCCGGCGGGACGCGGGACAGGCTCATTTCCGAAGATGAGCCAGATGACAACAGACTTACAAATTATCTGCGGTTTAGGGCTGTTCCGTCCTGAAAGGAGAGCCCTACCAGATCTAATCTCCAATTCAAAATGGATTCAGGGCCCTATTATTATTCCCACCATTTCCACCTGCAAAAACAAAAATTCCACTGACGTCGCCCAGAACTACTTAGTGGCGTAGTAACAAGATCCTACCGAGAACTGCCAACCGTGACCTGGGCGGGAGGTCGTCTTGGGTCTCCGGCTGGGCAGTGCCGGCCACCAGCAGCCCTGTCCCCGCCTGGGTTGCAGCCAGGCTTTCCAGTGTCGCCAATGCCCTGAGGTGTCACCCCGGGCTGCGCCAAGCCCACCAGTGGACGCGCCCCAGGCAGGCCTCGCCTCCCCGCACGCGGGCCTCACCTCCCGGTCCATGCTCTCCAGGTCCTCCCTGCACAGCGTGTACAGAGGCATGCTCTCCGACATGCTGGGCTGTCGCTTCCTTCCGCCGGGGCCGGGCCGCTCTCCGCGTCGGGGGTCCGGCAGCTCCTGGGCCAGCGTCTGCGGCGGCGGCGGCTGAAGCACTCTGAAATGGACGGCACAGGGTCCAGTGAGGACGGGCTTCCGCGGCCCCCCGACCCGGAGCAGGCAAGCCGCACGGCCCCTCCGCGGCCCCGCGTGCGCTCCCCTCAGGCTGAGAGCGGGCACCTCCCGTCCCCGCCGGCACGGCGCCGCCGCGTTTGGGTCCCTTGGCTCGGAGTGAAGGGCAGAACGTAAGGAGCTAGTGACACTTTCCCAGAAACCAGAAGGTACTTTTCCTCAAAATAAGGTCGAGCAAACTGTAAGATTAAAAAAAAAAAACACACACACACACAAAACCGAACAAGCACGTCTCTCTATTCTGCCCAGAAGAGAAGGAGCGTGACGGGCTGCGCAGGGCTGAAGTCGGGGTGCCGTCTGCCAGGGACCGGGGAAGGCGACCTGGCACTCTGTCCGCACAGTGCTGTCCCTCAACCAAGAGACCAGAGAGCGCTTCCAGAATGTCCTTCCCCGGAGCCGGTCCCAGACCGGGCCGGGCAGTCACCCACGGCAGCCTCGGCACACACGCCCGCGCCGGCGGCAGGCCGGGAGCACGGACAACGCGCACGAGGACCCCATTGCCACCGCCCAGCACGGCCGCTCCCTGGGACACGGATGACGCGGCCAAACCTCCTGACTCTGAGGAAGATGCGGGCACGGAGTCTAAAGCCACGACACGGAAAAGCAGCAGCTGCGTCTGAGAAAAGGGACAGACACGAGAACCCGCGCCGCGCCACCCTGACGCGCGAGCCTCGCCTGCGCTGTCCACACCGCGCGCCGCCGTCCACACCGCGCGCCGCCCACCCTGCAGCCCAGGCCCCTGGGACGACCGTGGGACACAGCCACGCCACAGCCGCCCTTGGGAAAAGCGGCGGCGGCTTGCCCGAAATGTGCCACGTGGGGACACGAAGCGCTGAGGGCCGCGAGGGCTGGCCCGCTTCCCGGGCGCTGTCCCTCACACGGGGGCGGTCTCTTCATGGAAGACACCGAATCGGCCACTACGTCGAGGGCCCCCGAGGCCCCCTGGGGCGTCTCCCGTCCCCAACCACAGGCCGCACGGGGGGAGGCAGACTTTCTTCCTGTGTCTCCACCAGAGGGCGGAAACAGGTGCAGAGGCCAGAGAGCCACAAAAAGTGCAGAAGAGGCCATTCTTCTGGTTACATTCCTTTTCCATTTGGAAAATGGCTATTTTGTCATAGACGTTTTACTGTGTTAAGGTGTAATGGCTCATTATTTTAAGATGCACAAAAAAGTACACAACATATGACTGAGTATCTCCCAGACGGCTCGGTTCCAGGTCTAACGTGGCGACGAAACCCCCAGGACGGAGAGCCCCCCGTTTCCGACTCCCGCAAGGCCTCCACGCCATGCCGCTTGCACAGCTCCCCAAGAGCAGGATCATAAATGCCAGAGGAAATACAACACAGAAGATGCACGGTCTGTTCTGAATCACAGCTGACTTCCACCCCCAGGAAGGCAGCTGGGCCTCTGCCACCCTCCTGGGGGCACCAGCGGGGACCCGGCCGGCAGGGGGACACTGAGGGCTGACGGCAGAGGGCAGGAGCCAGCGACGCAGAACACCAGCGGGCAGACATGAAGCCCGCAGAGCAGCCTGCTCTCTCCAGGAGAAACCCACAGAGGGGCCACCTCGGGGGAAAGAAAAGCTCCAGACAGTCACTGCTCCCCTACAGGCCACACACCACACCCGCTCACGGTCCGCCTTGAGGACGCCCATGTGGACACAAAGGGTGGGAGCAGCCCTCCTGGCGGGACCCGAGGCTGGACACACCCCTGCCGCCATCCTCAGCAGGACACTGCTCGGCCAGGAGAGGGGGAAGCAGGCAACGCGGGGGCAGTGAACAGGCCTGGCGCTACGCCAGGCAGGGGTCACATACCCTGGGGAGGCGCGGGTGGCTGGGAGCAGGTGGAAGGGGAGGGGCGTCAGGGCCCTGCCCGTGGAGGTTCTGACCACGTGAGAACAACGGCCAGGTGTCCGGGAGACGGGCCTGCGAGACTCCACCTCCGGGCAACCTGGAGAAGCGCACAGGGGCCGCTCGGCCACCTCCTACAAGTGCCTGTGGGTCAGCGCCTCGCCCTGCAACGTCTAACAGAAACACCCCAAATGCTCACAACTAATAGCACACTGTAACAATGAGAAAACAAAGTGGAATTCAGAGTTCTGGCCCCCGTCCCCAGGGAGGGAGGGAAGTTCCGACGGACAGCTTGGCAAGCACGCTCGCCAGGGGCCTCGCCCAGGAAAGCCTGAGGCGGGGGCACCCAGCAACCGGATGAGCCTGGCTTACCCCACGCCCCCCCTCCCCCTAATGCTCCACACACGAGCATCTCACGGGGGAGAAGAAATGCCCTCACGAACACACGGGACGGTGGGAGAGTCCCACAGAGCTCTGACCTCGAATCGGGTCCCCAGCCCTGATCCAAAGACATCACAGCAAGGAGGACAGACACTCACAGTCACTGGGGCCTCAGTCAGACAAGCGCACGGAGCGGCGGCAGCGCCCACAGCTCCGGGCGACCCGTCACAATGGGGTCCTCGTGGGGTTCCAGGTTCGGAATGGTACTGAGCCACGTTCTCGGACCCACCTCCCCGCGGTCCCCGACACACAGGTACAGGAGGCCCAGAGCCTGTCCGGCAGCTGCAGGGGCCCCAAGGCCCACAGCTCCATCTGCGAGAACTGGGGTGCAGGCGGCCAGGGGGCCGCGGGCGCGCAGGAGAGTCACAGACACACAACGTGGACTCAAGTAGACAGGTCTCGACGGAAAGGAAGCCCTTATTCTACGGTCACAAAGACGAAACGGCGTGTGCGGTCTCACAAATGCTCATGTGCCTGGGCCCCTCCTGTCCCCCTCTCCTCTGAGCTCTAGACTGCGGCTGAGCCGGGCATGGCCTTCTCACGTAAACGGGTCATCTCGTCGATTCTGTAAACAGATCTATCAATAAATTCTACCAACATTCGTTATCTTTAGAACACACAGTTTCTTACACACAAGAAAGGAAATACAATGAACACAAGATGACAAGAGACACTTAAAAAAGCCTCAGAGGCCCCTGCTGGGATCAACCATAGCAGGCAACACGCTGGTCCAGAAACGGCGATGGTGCCTCTGCGATTACAGGACTTGACCGTTGCGGTTCGTAACCCTCTGCGTAGTTATCAGATGCCTACGCGGACTGGCAACACTTCAATTAACGATTGGCGGAAATCACACTTCCAAGTTCAAATAAAGAAAACTTCACCAAAAGCTACCTTGGCTGAGCCTGGCAGTGGGGACGTGAACACAGAGGGTCACAGCACTGCCTGTGAGACACTAAGAATCTAGGGAACACCCCAGTGTTGCTCCCCTCACCCCCCGGACTCCGGCATGGGGCCCAGACCCCCACCTTCCCGCCTACTGCGTGCCTCTCCGCCACACCCCGGCGTCCTGCACACGCGCACGCGGCACGGGGCACCGACACTCGCTGGGTGTGTCTCAGAATCAGACTCAACACCGCCGCTTCAAAGGCTCTGTCCCAAGTCCCCGCTGTGCCAACAGCCTCGAAACCCAACCTCTGCCCCCAGAGGCCAGGCTTGGCTTTGCACCACAAACTGGGCCTCCCACTGTGTTAGGGCCTCCCAACCACAGCTACGAAATCAGGGTCAGTAGGATGATGGGGTCAGGAAGAGGCACGCCGTGGGCCACGGCACACTGTGGGGCACATGCCCCAGGGCAGACGCTGACTAACGGGGCACAGAACTGCCTACGCTCCTTGAGCAGGACAAGTGCACTGGGTCCTGTGACTGGCATGCCGGTCAGCACAGAGACTGCCACCTGTAAGTGGTCTGCTGGCTGGCCACACTGATTCCTGCTCTTCTGGCCAACCCTGTCCCTGCCCCAGGCTCCCCTGGACCCCACCCCCGGTGCTACACTGGGCTGCGGCTCCCGTCACGCTGCACCCCACAGCTCTGGGCCCACACGTTCCCCACGCGGCCACGCTGGCCTCCCACCGAGCTGGGGCCACGGTCCGTCTGTGTGTCTCACCGCCTCTGACCAGAACTTTGTCGGAAACACCTCTAAAATCTCTGCTAACCCTGTCCTGTTTTCTCGGCCTCCTGGGCCCTGGTGTCCACCTCAGACCTCACAGGAGTGCCTCCCTTGACCCGGCGCCTCCGCAGACCTGTGCCCGCACAGCCGGGCCCAAACCTCCCTCCGCAGAGCCTGGACTTCGGCCTGCCCCCAAGGCCCTGCGGGCGGCACTGCCGGCCTGCACACCCATCTGGCTCCTTTCAAATGGAGGGACCGCAGAAGAGGGGTGAGCTCCCCATCTTAGCAGTAAAAGTGAACATTCACAACAGAGGACATGTCGGCGGACACAGAGCGTGTCCTGGCTCTTCAGGGACAGGACGGGGAACACAGGACTGAGCTGGCAGAGCTGGCACGGGGCGAGGGCAGGTGGGCCCACAGCAGGGCGCGGGTCCAGTCTGCAGGCGCAGGAGCCTGGCGGGGACAGCGCCAAGCAAATCTGAGAGTGTGTCTGGGCTGTGCAGGACGTCTCACTGACCTGACCTGTTCCATTGTCGGGGACCAAGACGGGACACAGGCCGATGTGCAAGAGGCCAATGCCAAAGCAGGTGAGCCCATCCCCCACAGGACACAGCGAACCTCAACTTCACGTCCCACCAGCACCGCTTCCGGCCCGCTTCGGGGTGTGCGCGGTCTAAGGGGCTCGGAGGGCCCCCTGGTGCTGCACGGCTGCCCCCAGGCTCCTGTACCTGAAGGAGGAGTGCTCCGTGTGAACTGGCAGGGCCCCGGGGGGCCCGGGGCCCACAGCACCTTTCCGGATGAGCTTGCCCGTGTTGGCGTCGTAGATGCGAACTTCTGGCCCAGACTGGGCCCTGGGGTGGACAGGCGTCGGGTGGAACACGGCAGCCGGAAGGGCACCCTGCCTGTCGGGGAAGGCCGCGGGGCCGTCCTCCCTGTGGGACCAGAACAAGGGCCGTGAGAAAGTGCTGGAACAGACCAAACACCCAGCAACTGCTGCTTGGCCAGGCTGCTAGCAAAAGCCTATGCAGATGAGGACAACCAGTGAGTGCCCCATGCCACCCCCTCCATGTCCCCCGCCCCCGCCCCGACACCCACTTCACAACTTTACCCAGGAAAACAGGCTCAGACAGAGAGTAGGAGGTGTTTTCTCAGGCCGTTTTCAACAAAACAGGCCCTCCCCCTGCATATGCATAGAATGGGCCGGAAGGCTCCCCACCCCTCCCCCACACTGGCCATGACACTGCCCCGAGCTCCCCTGTGAGACCTAAGGCCAGACAGTGATACCTTGGCGGGGCTGGGCCGTGGGGACCCAGGGGCCTGGGAGCGGCAGGCACTCACCTCTGGGCCCGGCCGCAGTCAGGCCTGAGCGGGAACAGCCGCTCCTCCGCCCGGTCCCAGCGCTCCAGGCAGCTCCACAGCCAGTCGGGGTTGACCACGTGCAGCTGCCCGCACTCCTGGGCCTGGCGCACCTTCTCTGTGCCTGCGGGGGGACAGCCTGTCAGCCCGGCCTGGGCCGCGGGCAAGAGCCCCATCGTGTCCCACCTGGAGGCGCCCATCTGCGTCTGTGCGAAGACCCCCACTGCCTCTGTGACCCGAAGCCAGCCGCCCGGCGCACTTGGCATTTGGCAAAAGCCCCGGCCTGCCGCAGCCAAGAGGCCATTCCTGCCGAGTCTCCTCTGCTGGATGCTGGGGCTCTCCCTCAGCACCCCTGCACTCACTGCAGCACAGCTGGGCTGGGGCACGCACAGGTCAAGTGCAGGACAGGAGGGAGGCCCGGGGGCGTCCCCTGATGTGCCTGCAGCTATGTCCGTGGAAAGGAAAATGCTCCGCCGGGCAGGCGCCCAGGAGGGGGCTCTGGGCTGGCTGCGCACGTGGGGTGCTGCCCTCCCAGCGAGGGTCCCCCACGCCTCACACCAGCACAGGGCTTCTCCTGCCCCTCTGTGACCTTCGAGCAGGATGTGAGGCGCAAGGACAGAGCTGGCCTGGAGCAGTGGGGGCGTCTCTGCTCAGAAACCAGCCCCCGGCGCCCGTGAGGGGCCCGCAGGGTCGGGGACGGCGGCTCCAGTCTCACTGTGAGCATCGGGTGCAGGCGCTTCTCCCCGACTTGCCCACCGCCGGGACTACGTTCTTGGCTGAACTCCCTGCAGCCTGAGCTCTGAGGGGGACTTTCCTACAATGACTTTGCTTTTCTGGTCTCGAGCCCTTTCGACCTACTTGGTTCCTGCTGGAACCTGTGTCCGGGTTTCAGACTCGGCTCGGCCGCTCTCTCACCCGGGGTCCCTCATGCCCACCTGCCCCGCGAGTGCGGCCCGCTCCAGGGGGAGGAGCCCGGCCACATGGGGCGTGTGGCGGTGGCCAGGAGACGCGCGCACAGCACATGCCCACACAAAGCCAAGCAGGGACGGGAACAAACTTCTGAAAATTCCCCACCAAACCAGCAGATATACCTGTTGGAAGAGCAGCAGCCCGAGGCCGGTGCAGACCCGCCCCCCAGGCAGCACTGAGGGTGGGGCGCTGGCGCTCACCTGCCCTGGCCGCGATCAGGTGGGTGGCCCTGTCGGGGTCATCGGGGTCCAACACCAGCTGAGTGAGGATCTTGGCGCCAAGGGCGGTGGCGTGGTAATGCTCCCGCGTCTTCTCGATGGGGAAATTTGTGGGGTGCAGCCCACTGAATATGATGGCCACGTCCGCCAGCACCCTGCTCCTGAGCTCCGGGACGATCCTGCGCATGTCGGGGGGCTCAGGGCTGTCCCCGCGGAGGTACCGGTCGTACTTGGCGTAGTAGTCAGAGTGCACGCGGGCCAGGATCTCCTCCAGGTGGACCAGGTGGTCGTCCTCGTCCGTGTCCTCCTCCTCCTCCTCCTCCTCCACGCTCTGGTCCAAGGACTCGCCCGCCGTGATGCCCGACTGCTCGCTGTTCTGCGACTCGGTCTCGGCCTCCTTCCTGTCGGCGGGGCCGCCGCCCAGCCCGCACAGGCCGTCCTCGTCCTGCGGGTCCAGGTGCTCGCCCGGGGCAGGTTCTCCGCACGGACTCGCCCCTGCGGGCCTCTCCCCGCCCGGGCCCAGGGGGCCTCCCCGCTGCGCCACTCTCCCTGCATCTCGTGGGCCCTGACGCCTGTCCAGGCCCTTCCTCTCCCCGCTTTCGCCGTCGGATGACTGGGTGTCCGACTCGCTGTCACTGGAAAGGTCAAAGTCCAGGTCACTGCCTGCTGTGCCCTGAGTGGGTCGCTTCTCTGGCAATGTCCGACCACGAGGCTGAGTGCCTGCCAGCGGCCCCCGGCCGTCAGCCAAGGGGCCACGGACGGCGGGCCGGGCACCTCTGTCCTCCTCCTGCCCAGGCAGGGGCCAGTCGCCCCGTAGAGAGACGCCGCCGTTGAGCTCCCTCGCGGGCTTCCCGAAGCCGTTACTGTGCTCGAGCCCAGAAATCTGCCGTCCCTCCTCGGCCTCCCTGGCGGACGGAGCGTGTCCCGTGGCATCGGCAGCTTTAGAAGACTGATTCACTAGGGGCGCACACAAAAGGAAAGGGGACCAGGGTTTAACACTCACTCGTCAGAGCTTCGGCACTGCTGCCCCGTGGCTCTGGTCCCCGCGCTCCCAGCCCGGACAACCAGACAGCCAGTAACCTAGGTCTGACCGTCTGGGCACAGAAGGTCACCTGGTTCTGGTTTCTGACAATGGTCTAAAGAGGCACAGAACACTCCTGGTTTCCGCACTGTGGGCGGACGGCCCAGGCGGCACCCCCAGCCCTGCTCCGGCCGTGCCATCCCATCTGTCCCCTGCAGGGACGCCCTCAGGTCCCACTTCCCCCTGGACCTCCAGCAGTCACTGCATGCCTCGGACCATCTTGTTTATGAACTAAAGATCATTAGAAATGCTTCAAACCAAAACTTTAAATTTTCTCCAGACAGGCGAACCCACAAGGCACCCTGCAGCTCCGGGCCAGGGCACAGCGCCACCGACGAGCTGGGGCCGTGACAGCCACATTCCCAGTGTCCCGCGTGTCTTTAAAGAAACCAGGATGGGCGTCCAGGTGGCTCAGTCGGTTAAGCATCTGACTCCGGATTTTGGCTGAGGTCATGATCTCTGGGTTTGTGGGTTCGAGCACCATTTCGGGCTCCGTGGCGACAGCACACCTGTATCTCTCTCTCTCTCTACCCCTCCCCCATTCACAATCCCTTTCAAAAGGAAATAATGAAAATATTTTTAAGAAAAAGAGAAACTAGGATAACAGGCAGGACTCAGGTGTACTAAATCAAGCAAATTCCTTACTCTTTATTCAATTACGAAAACACTTAGGTTTCTACTGTTTAAAAAAAACCACCCCAACTGGAAACCAAGCCCCGGACTGGCTGTCGGCCTCTCACTACTGCAGCGCGGACGACAGGAGAGTGAGCCGGGAGCCGGCCGCAGCTGCGGCAGAGGCGGGCATGTGCGAGCGAGCTGCGCCTCTGCCGGCCGGCCACCCACCTCTCCTCCTCGCCTGGGGCTCCCGCGACCCGGAGGGGGCGTTGATGTCCCCCGTGCCCTGGAAGTAGACGTATTTCTTCACGGTGATCAGATTGGGGGCAAACTTCCAGACGTCTTCCCGGTCATCGATAATGCACACCATGGAGTCTCCGCAGGGAAAGAGGTTTCTAGAAGTAAAAATGCACCAGAACTAGCACACTTTACAAAAAATAATCAGAGTAACGAGAATCTTTTATGAATCTTTTATGTGAAGAAGTCACATTACAATAGCTATGCTTTCTCCACCGTCTGTGACACTCCTCCAAGTGGAGCCAGCACCTCCTTGTGGGCCACAGCGCAGGGAGATCAGCCTCCAAGGGCTGCGCCCCCATCCTGGGCAGCCCGCACGGACGGCCACCACAGGCTGACGAGCCTGCGGCCAGCGTGCTGCTGCCCCCCCCACAGGGAAAGGCTTCTAGATCAAGGCGGGAGGGCATGATCTTAACAACGGGTCCCTGCGATGTGCCTGAGTGGCCTCCCTGTGAGTCCCAGAATGCCATCAGGATGTACAGGGTCAGCAGAGACGTTAGCACGGGTCCTGGCACCCTCCCACAGCCTTGTCAAATTCTATTTCTGTCCACAATTCTGAGCTTTGGACAGGCTCGTAGGATTCAAAACTCAAAGTGAGTTTGTTCTTGAATCTGAAAACAAACTCGGGAGGACGGCCTGACACCACTGGGCTCTCCCGTGGCTGACGGCTGCCACCACCCAGACACGCGTGTTCGTGCACCTGAACCACCACTACCACCTGCACAGTGTTCCCAGATGCTTTCTGGCACCCTGAACTCCAGATGAGGGGGATGGAAACGGGCAAGGGAGCCCCAGCTGCCCGTGCCTCTGTGACGGTGACCGACAGCGCTGCTCGTCTTCCTCTCTCCATCAGCGTGACGCTAACTAGCAAACCCGTCTGTTTCTGAGGCGAGTGCTCACATTCTGCTCTTGGCTCCTATGGCCTCGAGTAGGTCTGTGAGTATGAGACACACACAGTCCACGAGGCAGCCCCACAGCAGGGAAGGCCACAGGCCTCACTGTTACTGCCCAGGTGTCCTCAGGAAGCGATGTGCACGAAAACAAGTCACAGCCGATACGGTATCATGATTGGGGGTGGGGGGGGCTACCTTTCCGGGGAGAAACAGTGCCGAGTCCTGAACCGTCCAGGAGCCTCTGGAGGGGAGGGAGCACCACTGTGAGCGCTGAGGGCGGGCCAGCAGGACTTACGGCAGGCCCGCCCCGACGGAAACACAAGCCTAGCACACCAGCACCTCCTCCTCTCAGGCTGCGGCATCTGGGGGAGGCTCGGGTCCCCTTGCTTGTCACCGCCCTTGGTCCCCATGTCCCTCGGCCCCCCTCCCCAGACCCTCCAGCCAACCCCCACCCCGGAGCCCCCCACTCACTGCGTGGATGCTGGAGGACAGGGGGAGGCAGGGCTGTGGTGGTAAGACAGCAGGCTGAGTGTCGTGGAGGCTGGACCGAGGAACGGGGGGAATACACCCAGAATCGCGGGTCTGGGGCTCTTTCCACCAGAGACTGCACAGTGAGCCCCGGAGAGGAGCACAGCCAGGTACGTACCTGAGGTTCCCTGTTTTAGAAAACGGGTCAATACATTCATCCCTCGATAATATTCGATGAGAAAACAGCTTCTTCTCAGGGTCTAAAAAGCCTTCGAAAAGAAAAAAACGAAGGTCAGAGGCGTGAGCCGTGGATGTCCTGCTCTGCAGGTGTTTCGGGACAGCAGCCAGGACCCCAAGCACCACGGCCGACACCCGGACCGCCCACCCGCCCTTCTCTGTCCCCGAGAGGACTGATCCACCCAGTTCCTCTGCAGGGGTCCACAGGCACGTGTGTGCCGGACACATGCGGCTCTCACACTCCCTGGAACTCGGCTGAGAACAGAGGAGGAGCACAGCTCGGGAGCACGCCCCGGGAAAGCGTGGGGTGCGCGGGGGTGACACACACGTGAACATAGTCCCGCGACGTACGAGGGGCCGGGACTGAAAACTCCAGGGGTGCCCCTGCGAGCGCCCGCCCGGGCCTTCGGGGGCTCACAGGGCGGGGAGCCGGGCACCGGGCAGCCCCACGCTCACTCTGGTGAGATGGTGGCGCTCTCTGGAAACACCTGTAGGTGTGACCCATTGGCGCCCTCCGCTGGGACCCCAAGACCACCAGGCACCCAACCCCGGCAAAGACAGTGCACCCCAGGGCCCTCCACCAGCACGTCCAGCGCATTTACGAGCAGACAACACTCGCTCAGAGCAGAAGCATCACAAATGTACCTCCTTCTAAGTAAGTAACACGTAAACGCTATGCAAACACGGATGCCACTCAGCGGCTGCACCTGAGGCTCATTCAGGGAACTATTAGAACGTCTACAATAAGATACAAGAAAGCCCGTAAAACACGTGACACTTTCAACAAAAGCAGAGATGCCCTAATCATACTGAAGACCTACTGTCTGTGAGAGTGGGGACTTCCAGACTGTGAAAGATGACAGGAAGAAGCTGTAGAAGCCGTGGTGAAAAACCACGCCAGGGCCCCCAGCCGTCTCCTGACAACCGAGTCCCCCCACCAGCACCAGACTGCACCCCTGCCCGGCCTCAGGCCCTTCCTGTGCCAGCATCCTGCCCTCCGAAGGCCTGGCCTCCTCACAGCCACGTGGGGCCCTCGTCCCTCCCGCGAGGCTTCTCACACGCGCGGTGCCGTCGCGAGGCGACAGTGGGGCCCCTGAACTCAGTGCTGCTCGGCCGAGGGCTCCGACTGCCCCCGTGTGCAGTCGCCGGCCAGCGGGGAGGGAGAGGGGCAGACTGCCCGGGGCGCACCCCTCAGGCTCTTCTGTGTAAACCGGTGTTCTCTACCCCACTCGGGTCCTCCCAGTGGAGGGCCAGAGAGCCGCCAAGGCCCCGGAGGCTTGGCCGCCTGAAGGGCCCCAGAGGGCCTAACCGCTGCCCGCACTGGGTGCTACTCCTCACAGCTCGCGAGCCCCACGGACCGGCTCCACCAGGTTCGGCTCGGAAGTTCCCTCCTACCCGAGGAAGAAACCTGCACACACAGCCGACGTGCTCACGATGACAACTGCCTACAAAGGCACGAGCCGTCAGCAAACGGTTCCAAAGTCCTTTCTCCGTCAATAAAGACAAAGACCAACCTGTCAAAACGTTGCCACTTAGACGTACTTAACCTGGCCACGGGGTGCTGAGAGCAACCACGGTGCAGGTGCCGGCACCCAGAGCCGGTCAAGGCGGGGCGGACTGGAGCCCAGCTGCTCCCGGGCAGGGTGAAGGCCCACCCGAGGCTCCACCCCCAGCCGGACGGGCCACCGGGGGCACCGCGGGGGACCCCTACGCGCACGCGCGGCCGGCGCACACCACCAACCGCACTGCGACGACAGGCCACTCGCTCCCAGCCGCCTCACCTGCACTCGGAGCGTTAGGTACACAGACGTGAGCAACAGGGCTCCGGAGGGGATTCGGACCCGAGCAGCTCACGCAGGAAGTTCCCACTCCCCCACACACAGCCGCGGCGCTGGCCGACCTTCACGGCGGCCCGCGGTGCGCGCCTGACCCCAGGAAGCAAGAGCTGGCCCGGGGACTGAGAGGAGCCTGGGGGAACTTCGCTGTCCCTTCATGGCTAAGGACGCCGCCCACCTGCGATGGTGTGGGCGTACAGCCGGCTCCCGAACGTGAACACGTGCAGCTCGTACAGCCTGGCGATCTTCTCCAGGAACTCCCTGCAGTGCGGGCGCACGCGCGTGTGCAGCATCGGCTCGCCGCGGCCCAGCTGGAAGTGAAAGATGCCCTGCAAGGACACACGGGCCGTGAGAAGGCGGGAGCCGCCCGGGGCCGCCCCTCACCCCCCGCCCGGGACGGCCCGGCACAGCGACCACGTGCGGTGGCCACAGCAGAGCCTGATCGCGCTTCTGACGACGGCAGGGCAAGGACGGCTGGGTGAGGACGCGCGCGCCTGTGTCCTCAAACACCGACCCCTGGCCAGGCAGCGCAGCCGCAGCGGGCCACTCAGGCCTCCTGCAGCGCGCGACGCCCCGGGGGGCGGGGGGCTGCCGGCAGCGGCCCACCAGTCCCACGTCCGGCCTGGCTCAGAAACCGCTCTGAGACGCGGGCTTACTAGCTTGTAAATACGACCCCAAACCGGCAACAGCATCTCAAACCGCTCCCAGCAGAGCGGGCACATCAGGATACCAACGTGCTACGTGTCGCTGATACACAATTAAGCTGACGTTCCTTAGGAAGCGAAACTTGGGCCCTTTTAATCCCTGTTTTTCATTAATTTTCTCAGTAAGGTGACTCTGAAACGCTGAAAAAGAAGAGTAAGTGACCTTGGGTTTAATTAAATTTTGACTAGTTCTGAAGTGGCCAAATCTTTCGTGAAGCAGCTGTTGTTAAAACATTTGGGAGGATGGAATTCTACAAGCCACACCCCCTCCTCCACAGGGGCAATATAAACAGCCTAAAAAAACACAAGTTCAGGGGCGCCTGGGCGGCTCAGTGTCCAACTCCAGCTCAGGTCATGATCTCATGTCCATGGGATTGAACCCCCAGTCAGGCTCTGTGCTGGTGGCTCAGAGCCTGGAGCTGCTTCAGATCCTGTGTCTCCCTCTCTCTCTGCCCCTCCCCCACTCATGCTCTGTCTCAAAAATAAACCAAAAACAAACAAACAAACACACACACAAGTTCGAATCTCCGAAGTTAAGAATTAAACGCGTCTTTCTAGCCGCCACCAGCAGGCACGTGGGCACTCACCCGAGTGCCGGGCAGAGGGCAGAGGTTCCCGGGAGCCAGGCCCCGGGAGGGCGTGGCATGGGCGAGGGTGGGACCCGCCGCAGCCAGGCCTGTCCGTGCAGACTGGGGGGGGGGGGGGCCTTCACCGAGGAGGCTGCACAGGCTGAGAACGGTCATCTTAGAACGAGTGTCAACTTTTGTGAGATGAATTAAAAGTGCCGACCTCAAAGGCCCAACGAAGGCCAGAGCCAGCTGTGGCAGCGTACACACAAGCACGTACATGCAGAAACTCTTCACATAAAATTCTCCAACTCTTTTTTAATTGTTATTTATTGAGAGAAAGTGAGGGAAGGGGCAGAGAGAGAGGGAGAGACAGGATCTGAAGCAGACTCTGCACTGACAGCAATGAATCCAACGTGGGGCTTGAACTCACAAACTGTGAGATCATGACCTGAGCCGAAGACTGACGCTCAGCCGACTGAGCCCCCCAGGTGCCCTAAAGTCTTCCAACTGTAAGACAATTAAGCGGAGTTGTTATGAGCAAAACCACCTCAGAGTGCTGGCCAACACTGTGTGCTGCACACAAAAATATACAGCCACACAACATCTCGTGATATAAAAAAATAGCCAATACCACTAAGAATTATACGCTGCTGGGGTGCCTGGGCTGGTTAAGTGTCTGACTCTTGATTTCCGCTCAGGTCATGATCGAAACCTGTGCTGGGCTCTGTGCTGACAGTGTGGAGCCTGCTTGGGTCCCCCCCCCCCCTCTCTCTCTCTCTCTCTCTCTGCCCCTCCCCTGCTAGCTCTCAAAATAAAGACTTTAAATAATACGCGCTGTTTTATGGGAGGCAGGACTGAAGGGACCAGGACACCGCTGAGAACGAGCTCACTGCTCCCAAGGGGGAGACCCCTCCTCGCCGTCAGCAGCGCACGGAAGCAGCAGTGGCTCTGGGCCCACAGGGCGCACAGGGCCGGCCCCCGCTGGCGCCTGGGTCACCGGATTCACTCCCGAAGCCAAATTGAGCCGGTCAGGCTGCTCCAGGAAGTCTGCGGCAAACCCCCTGCGACACACGACCGTCCCAGGGCCCTGAGCAGACCTGTCCTGCCGCTCTTGGGGTCTCCCGTCTCCGCCTGCTGGCCCGTCAGAGGCCCCCCGCCGCGCTCGGCCACGGCTAGGACAGACGTCTGCAGGCGCCGACCACGGTCTGCACGTCCACCTCCACCACGAAGAATGTGAACGGACCACGCCCACGCTGGCGAGGCCCCCTTCGCTGAGGAAGCAGACGCTGGTACCGGCCTTCAGCCAGCCATCCGCAACAGGCACGATTAGCCGCCTCGTGAAGGGGCCAGAAATCCAAGTCCTCAGGCTCCACACAAGGGAAAGTGAAATGTGGGAGGAGTTCTGACCTATACTTAAACAGGGTTCCATCCCTGACCCTTTACTTTCTCCGTAAAGTTAACATTCCTGAAGAACTTTTACAAGGTGAACCCAGCCTCCACCTGCAGTCCTGAGTGCAGACCCAGGTGCCTGCCCGTGCCCCGACCCCCAGTATTTCAGAGTCCTGGAGGTATCACCAGCTCGCCACCACTCCTCCCTTGCTGTCCACCCACCGTCTGCTGCTGGGCCTAAGGACTTCCAGGTCCCGAACCCCCAACCTTCCCGATGCACATGACCACGCGTGGACCTGGCACCAGGGGGCCCGAGTGAGCCAGGTGAGTGAGCCCCGGCGCCTCCTGGTGAGGACCAGCTCAGGAAAACCGCCCTGGCAGCCCAGCCTGGGCCCCTGCCACCCACCCCTGCCGAGGGGTTGCTGGGGCCGCTCACCTTGTTCGACATCTGCTGACAGTGCTGTTCGGTCGTGTGGATCAGTGTCTGGTCCAAGTCGACCATGAGCACCAGCTTTCTGTTGCGATGCAGCCGCTGCTGGTCCTCCATCCCCAGTTCCTTGGCTTGCTGAGTGATAATGAAAAGGAAAGTCGTGAAGTATGTGTGGATCCAAAACAAAACTCAATTTTGTCAGGAAAAACGAAAGGAAGCCGAGAGGCTCTGAGGCTCTCTGCACGCTAGCAAGGCACGTGGGGCCGCGTGCCCACACCACGGCCCCCAGCCAACCCACGTGGTCCAAACTCTGGGGACACTATGATTTTTTGATGGTAATTCTGTAAGTTAGTATGTAAGGCAATGAAAAAAGAGCTGAAAAGAAAGGGGTTGTGTCCACAAAAACAGAGGGAGGCAAACCGTAACAGACTCTTAATGACAGAGAACGAACGGGGGGGGGGGGGGGGGGGGGGGGGGGGGGGGGGGGGGGGGGGGGGGGGGGGGGGGGGGGGGGGGGGGGGGGGGGGGGGGGGCGAGCATTAAGGAGGGCGCGTGCTGGGGAGCGCTGGGGACTGCGTGTAAGTGCGGAATCACCGATTCTACCCCTGAGACCAATCCTACACCGTATGTTAACCAACTAGAACTTACACTTTTTAAAAAAGCACAAATCTAAACAAACCGTGACTGAAAAATGTTTTGCCCACCTACGCCCCACCAAGAGCTGAGCCTGGCACGGCCGTCAGGGCTCTGTCCTGGTGCCCCTCCCTCACCTGCCATTTGCACCCTGGCCTATGAAAGCGAGGCATCGGGACGCCCTGACCAGCACTGCCCGTGTGACCTTGAAACGCAGAGCAGTAAGGATGGTTTCGGGCATTAGGCCCTCGGGGACGGGCCGCTCAGGAGCCGCTCCACAGGAGGCTGTGTGGGCGTGCTCTCCTGCCCCTTCCACGCCCCCACGTCCGCTCAGGTCCCACCTGCCCGCCTTGCGCACAGCCACCTGCTCCCAGCCCTCCCTCAGCCCCACTCCCGCAGCTCCGGCAGCTCCCGGCGTTGCTGTCAGTCAGCCTCCCAGACCCCTTCCAAGCCACATACGGGGATCATGTGAGCCACAGCACCCCAGAGAGCTCCGGCTCCGAGGACGGAAGGCCAGCGTGCCCCTGGGGAGCAGAGGCCTCTGGGAAAAGGAGAGGAGCAGGGGGCCAGCAGGCTGCCCACAGCCCTCCGGTCCACCAGTGGCTAGCTCAGAAATGGGGATGCTCACAGACCTGCTGCACCCTGCAACCGTCCTCTGCCCAGCATGAGGCCCACACGTGCTCCTTGCTGTTATCAGGACGTGTTTTCCCCAAGACCTTGCCCCTGCCAGAGGCGGGACTCACCTCGGAGCTCACCATCAGCTCGGGGACGCTGTGCACCATGGACACCGTGGCCGTGGACAGGGGCACCTGCTGCTGCCCGTTCTTACTCTGCAACCTGCACACGTGAGAAGGGCCAGACGTGAGCTTCCCGGACGGGCTGCACACCACACACACACACAGGACCATGCGCGACCCCACGACCCGCGGGCTTCGAGGGTAAAATTTTAATTCGTTTTTCAGGCGCCGCTCGCTGCCAGCTCCGTGCGGAGTGCCCTCGTGCGGACGGCGTCTGAAAGCAGCGGGGCGTCCTGACAAAACACTCCGTTCTCTTGGAGATGGACTGTGGGGGCCGCCCTGCGAGAGGCCCTCGCGCACACAGGGCGGTCCGCACTGGTCCGCGTGGACGCCGAGCGTGACTGCGCGCCCCCGGCGGTAAAGGGGCCCCGGGAGGACTTGTGTGCTCGGCGGGGAGGAGAAAGCGAACCGAGCACAGTCGTGAGCATCTGGCACGCTCCGCGCGTTCGGGCCTTATGGAAATCAAGCTAGAAGGACACTCCCGGGAGCCCGCCTGGAGTCACCAGACACAGGAGGGGGCCTGGGGCCGCCCTGGCCCGTTCTTCCCGGAGGTCACCCCACCGCAGACGTGGAGGGGCCCTGCATCCGCCCCCAGCCGCCAGGACTTACTGGGTCAGGTCCTGGCCGCACTCGGCACACAAGCCTTTCATGACAACCGGGTGGCTACAGCCTTCCAGCCGCAGCAGGGCCTCCCTAGAAAGAGACAAGACGGTCCCACGTGAGGAGTGGGAGATACAATCCCTGCTTCGCCACACGACCCGACAGCGACCTCCACCCAAGCCAGGGCTGGAAAGGAGGGCTTCTAGCCCGCGGCCCTCCTCGGGCAGGTCACCCAGAACCGCCCGCACAGCAGCTGGGAGGAGGAGGGACGTCCTGCGGGAGAGCGGACTGGGGTGACGGGAAAACTCCGGGCGCGTCAAATCTGTACTCTCGGGCTCCTGAGGACCACCTGATCCACACGGAAACTCGCACTGACACGTAGAAAGCAATCTGGCATCACACCACCAAGTCACAAGTGGTTGTCCCCAAGTCTCGTTCCCAGCGGGCGGAGCAGTTGTGAGTCACTGAGACTCTTCTATAGTCTTCACAACACACGACCAACAACTTCCATACGCACCTAGAGGCTGTGAGGTCAGAGCTCTGGCGGCCCCAGAACTCGGGACCACAGGGTCTCCTGATCCCCACTCGGGCCCCAGGGGGTGGTCAGGCCCACCTCTGGGAAGGGGGGCCTTCCTGGGCGCGTCCTCACAAAGTGGGGCCACGTGGATGGCTGTCCCCATCCCCACGGGGCCCTGTCCCGCCTGTCCTGCTGCCCGCACCAGGCAGGCGGTGCCCCGGCTGCCCTGTGTGTCCACAGCCAGGCAGCTCGCTGGAGCGCAAACCAGGGCACGGGTCCGAGACGCGCTCATGTGTTCTCGCTCCACGCTCCTGCCGGCAGACACTAGGGACCCCTCGCTTGCGGCCCAGCTCTGCCAGGTGCCCTGCATGTCTCCAGCCTTCCCCCACCAGGTCCCCGCCCGGGCTGGCCCTCCCCCCGGCCGGCTGCACGGCACCTCTGCCACCCCAGTCCCCGCTCAGAAGAAGGTCCCTCTCTTCATCCTCTGACCATCCCACCCCTTCCCCACCAAGTGGCTGCCACCGGCCAGGCCGAATCTGCGCTCGCTGACACCCGGCTCGCCCTGGCCACTCGAGGGGCACGCCCTCCCACAGAGCCACCCCGGGGCGGCAGACAACCTGCAGTTCAGATGGGGCTGCCTCCCGCATGCGGGCGGGGAAGCAGGAGGCCGGGGACGGCGGCCGTCAGGGAGGACGCGGGCGGGGCCCGTGGGGGGACCGCCATGCGCTCTCCCAGAGGCCAAAGGTGCAGGTCGGCTGCGGGCCAGTGTGGTTGCTGCCGGTCTGTCAGCCTCCGGATTCGGCAAAGCGCCGCGGGCCGCCCCCCCCCCCCCAGTGCCGGGGCAGGTGTTGAGACCCTGAGGCCGCTCGTGTCTAATCACAGGTTCTGCGGACCTACAGCGGCGCACGAAGGCGCAGGCCACCCAGGCACCAGCGACGGAAGCACCCCGGTCTCAGGCGCGGCGTGAGCTGCCGGCAGCCCGTGCAGACACGACCGACGGCGGGCACGTCCACTGTGATCGCTCCTCTCGCGCACTCACAGCTGGGGAAATACTTCCTTCCAGACCCCCACAAACGGGCTGGGAGGGTCTCACCCACCTGTCCTAAACGTCAGGCTGAAGGCACCTTTGGGGTTTCTACTCAAGCAGCGAGCAGGCGGAGACACTTAGTGCTGCTCGTCGGCCTTGTCGTTTTCTTACTGGTGGTTTCTGAAGATCAAGCTTTAACTTTTGATCTAGTCCAGTTATCAGGTGTTTTGTGCCCTTAAGAAATCTTGGTCTTGCGCAGGCCACTGAGGTTCAAGGTGAGTCCCGAGGGGGCAGCTAATTAAGAGGATTAAGTCTCTTTCAGGAGACAGAAGCTTCCGGGACAGCCCCCCAAAAGGTGACAGGAGGGCTCGTGTTAAACCATGAAGAGGCAGGTGTGGGAAGGGGGGGGCCCAGGGCTCACGCCTGGCTTCAGATGTCCCCAGCTAAGAGGACCCGGGAAGCGTCAGACCTGAGGCCACCGGGTGCAGAGCCCTCACGGCAGCACAGAGGGCCCATAGCTGGTGCTGCGAAGGGGCCGGGGGCGAGCGGGTGGGCCAGCCCTCAGGGCGCCAGTGCGGCAGGAGACGCCGGGGGACGCAGGGGCGCCGTGGACCCTGTGGACAGTTGCAGACGTCCCTGGAGTGAACTGCTGGGGACCAGCAACAAAGAGGACAAGTCTGCTTGGAGGCACAGGGAGCGCGTGCCTGGACGTGGGCAGGTCTCGTGGGCTGCGCATCCCAGGCTAGGGCTTAACCAGTGCAAATAAAACAGCAACTTTGGGGAACCCCAACAATTAAGGGACAGGCAGAAAAAAGAACGCCAATTAAAAAAAATCAGTGCTCCCAAAGGCTGAGGAGCCAGGCCCACAGGAGACACCCGGGAAGGAACGTGCGGAGAAAAAGGCGTCTCAGCGTTAAATGCCCCAAAGAGAAACAGGAAAACCGGACAGCGTTAAGACTCAAGAAGGGACGAAGACACGCACAGCCTGACGGTGGCGGCGGCTTCCAGAACCCCCACACCACGCAGTCAGAATGCATACTTGGTACCGGCAGACCACTGACAAACGAAGCCAGGCCACCAGTCTTGGTGAAGAAGAGCTGCCGGGGGCCTTTCCAGGGCGCCCTGTGGCACAGCACGCGGCCGGTCCTGGGCAGCTGCGCCCCCAGCACCATCCAGTCACCGAGGGGCTTTGTGTCACCCACGCACAGCAATCTCGGCCCAGGCAGGCGTGCATCCGGTGTGACGGCAGCTGGCCTTCTGGTCACCCCGCAGATGCCTAGGACCTCGCCGCGCCACTCCACGGCCACGCAGGTCCCATGTGCTCAGCCAGTGGCGTGCCCCCGAGCACTGCCGGAGGCCCCCCTCGACACACACCGGCCTGCCGCTCACCACCTCCACGTCATCCTTCTATCTGAACCTACGTGCACAGCCACACTTCCTCCGGGAAGTCCTCCCCACTCCCACCGCTCTGGGGGAAGGGCAGTACGCCTTCTGCCGGGTGTGCCGTGAAGGCCCAGTAGACACAGAGTCCTCACTTCCAAGTCCCAGCAGGCAACTGGGAGGCAGGTGGGGATGAAGGGGGGCAGGGCTGGGGGCACACACGCTTACCCCTCCATACGCCCTTGGCAACGCGGCCCAAATATGTACCTTTCTCTGCAAAGTCTTTTGCCTACAGATGACACTGACAGTCAAGTAATTTTCTGTGCTGTGGTCAGAGAGCCTTGCCTGTCTTGTTCCAGAGAGATCAGGGCTCAGTCAGCCGTGTTCACTCCGCACGGGGAACTAGGCCTGGAGACACCGCTGGCTGTCACAACCTGGGGGCAGCCGCTGGCATCTACACAGCGGGCCTTTCCTGTGCCCAAGACACCCCCCTGCAAACCCCAGGGCAGGAAATAAGCGGATGCAGTGTCTGCTCAGCTCTCCTGGTGGCCTATCCGGGGCTGCGTGCGGGCAGCCTCCACCCCCAAGAGGAAAGCAGTCCTGACAGCCAGGAGCAGGCGCGGGGCCGGGGGGCTGCTCTCAAAGGTACTTGGGACTCAGATGGCCCACACGCCTGAAGAGAGTATTTAACGTTGCACATTAACACACAAAGGGGCCGGGAGGCTCCCTCCATGGGGACACTACATGTCGTTCCTGGTGTGACACGTGTAAGGGACACGTGAATGACTCCCAAATCAGCTTAACCCCCCATAGGATGCCTCATTCCAAACTCAACATCTCTCTCTGACGTGTGAGACTTCCCCACAGCGTTAAAGGTCCAGAACTCAGTATTCGGGAGCACGGACAGAGAATCTTCCCGTTTACTAACTTTAAACACGAGGCCTCCACTTGAATTCCCCCTGGCAACGTCTGCCACGTTTCACCTAATGTGGGGGTGGGCGCAGCACACGACACAGGCACCTAGCACAGGTGGGTGGGTCCACGCCAGAAGAGCATCAGGAGAGGAGTCTACAAGCCATCAGATGACCAACAAGATGTCCTGCCATGTTCTGAGACGACCTGAGTCAGAAGACACAACGCACTACAACCTAGCAAAGTGGCCCCCACACCAAGCAACCCCACTGCCCACAAATCCGGGCAGGATGCTGAGGCCACACCTGCCAGGCTGAGGGGGAAAACGACAATCACGACCATCTCCCCGCACAAGGGAGGAGCCATAGGTCTTCACAGAGACCTTTCCCACCAATGTTGAGGACGGACAAAGCAGCAGGCTCTGCCGCCCCAGCTCGAGGCTGGCTCCCAGAGTCTCTGCAGCCCAGGGAGGGCCGGGGGCTCAGAGCTGCACGCACACGCTGCACACACACGGCACTGCCCAAGTGCAGCACATGATAATCTGGGACCCTCAAAAAGGATGGACGCGTGTGGCCAAGGCAACGAACTGCTTGTCCCCCCACCCTTTCCCATATGGCCACACCAAGGTCACACATGGCCCAGGGTACAGCGGCTCAGACACATCCTGTCTAAATTAAAAGGAGGGTAAAGCGATTCTGTTTTCTGTCTGAATTAAAAGGTCATTCATAACTGTCTTGCGGGGTCAGAGCAGAGCAGGACGTTGGCCGTGGACGACGTCCACACTTTCGCAAGGGCTACAACAATTCTCAGGAAAAGTAATGGAATAGCCAAGAGAGGAAAACAGTACTTAAAAAGATTTTTAAAAGTGTTTTTATCTATTATTGAGAGACAGAGAAGAGACAAAGCGTGAGCAGGAGAGGGGCAGAGAGAGGGGGACACACAGAATCTGAAGCAGGCTCTAGGCTCCGAGCTGTCAGCACAGAACCCAACGTAGGGCTTGAACCCACGAACTGTGAGATCATAACCTGAGCCGAAGTCAGACGCTCAAACGACTGAGCCCCCCAGACGACCCTGGAGGGAAAAAGTATCTTAAAAGGGCAACAGTAATGCCCTTTTTGGGTACAGCAGGATTTCATCTTCACAGATACTGACGCGAGACGGATGAACGGCAGGCAGTGGCTCTGGTGTTTCTACCCTGGACCCAACGCAGAGCTGGCACCACCCCCCCCTGCGGGGAGGGGCCATGCTGCGACCTCCAGAGAAACCACTTCAGCTACGAGTCCAGCCCCAGAATGTCAAGTCCGTCACCAACAAACGTTAACTTCCTGGGTTTGTCTTTGAAAAAAGAAAATCCTTAGGAAACTCACGAAATGCAATTTCTAAAGAAGGAATGTCCCCCCAAACAGACAAACACCGAACTTTCCTGAAGTTTTTGCAGGCGTCAGCTTCTGGGTCGGCTCCGGTGGGAAGTCAGAGGGCACAGAAGAGTGAGGAGTGAGGAAGCCGGGCACCCTGGACTCTGTGCCGGTCGCAGCCCGGGCCGTCGAACGCTGGGTCTGACCTTGCATCTCCTGCACAGGTCGGGGCGGCTCCCGGGCCTCCGCCACGCCCTAAACACAGCTCAGCAGACGAGAGCACAGGGCGAGATGGTACCTGTGCACTCGGATCTTGGCTCCGAAATGTCATTCTCTCGTAAAAGGAAGCACAATATCTTGGAGAAAGGGGTGACTCCAGAGCTGGGGAGCAGGAGCCTAGACACCAGCGGTGTCAGAGAACGCGGCCATGCTCTCTGACCCACGGCGCCTCACCAGAAGTCCGTGCGAGGCGCCCCCTCTGGCCAAACCCGGGACAGACGGTGGCAACGGACTGCAATCCACTGATGAGTCAGAACCCAGAGTCCACGCTGTTACCTTCCTACAGCAGAAAGCCCATCCAGCCACGGAGCAGGACCGATGAGGACTTGAGAACATCAGCACTGCACGACCCTGACAGAAGACGGAATTCAGACAAGAGTCCTCAAGATGCCAAAAATGATGGGCGGCCATTGGATGAGAGCGCCTGAGATTTACTGAGTAACAGACTGCCTCTCACAAGACCTTAAGGATGGCAACAAGAAAACTTACAACTTTTCACGACAGACACCACCGTAACGAACCAGAACGGGACAGGCCTGGCCAGGACACGGGCAGGTGCTCAGACAAGCCCGCACAAATCACACCAGGATCGGAACGGACAGCCTGCAAGCGCCCCAGCCGAAAGCCGAGGAGCAGACAGAAGAGCGGCCTGAGGTTAGCGAGCCAGGGCTCTGCCGGCCGAGCCTCACCCGGGACCCGGGTTTCCTTCGCTCCCAAGGATGTTACCGGCCCCTCAGGGAATCCAAAGAGCAGCCCACAGGGATGTTATTTGGTTCTGACCACGGCCTGTGCTTAGCGAAGAGGGTGTTTCTCGAGGAAACAAACATTTAGGGATAAAGTGCATCACATCTGCAACATACTCTCACCTTTAGGGAAAAAACAGTGTGTGTGAGGGGCAGGGACGGTGGAGCGGAGGTGGCAGCACGCTGCCCCTCAGGAAGTCCGTGTGACACGCACAGGAAAACTCTTGGTACTAATCTTGCAACTTTCCTCCAGGTCTGGAATTACGTCCAGAAAGAAGCAGAAAAGTGCCCTTGCTTTGATGGTGGACACTGCAGGGGTGAGTGAGGTGCCGGCGAGGGGGCAGAGCAGTGGCGGCTGCAGGGCCACCCCGCGGTGGTCCAAGCCGGGCGCACGCAGGGGTCACAGCCAGGACACAGCTACTCGCGAGGACGTCGGCCACCCGGGGCCTGGTGGCTGAGAGGCTGTACGAGGCAGAAGCCGGAGCACCTGGACACCGAAGCAGACAGCCTCTCCGCCCCGGCGCCAGCGGCGCTCAGGGCTGACAGCTGAGACTCCGCGAGGACCTCTTCCCACAATTCTCCTAAAACGGCGGGCACTTCAGGGCGGCCGACTAGGCCTTACAAAGCTCTGTTTCTCTAACGTGTTCCCAAAGCCACGTGGCCCCCTGCACCGCGGGGCTCAGCAGGCTGGGGAGGACTCCCAGAACACGTCCTCTCCGTCGGCGCCTCGGAGGGCCACCAAGGCCTTCAGAGCGGCGCGCCCCCAGGCCGATCTGCTTCCCGTCTTACGAAGCAATAGCCACCCCCACCGCCCAGTGTCGCCGTGTTGGTCCTGCCCCATCAGCAGACTGGTTGCCTGGTTTTTCACACGTCTTCCTCTGGGGACTTCAATGCCTCCCAGTGAATGACAGGTGGGAAAGAAGCACATGGTTAGGTGAACCAGGAACTAACAGACTGAGTTTCTGACAGCAGCTTGTCAGAATATCTTCAAGTCAAAATAACTGCAATTTGAAAATCACGCAGACAGACGTGGACCTGCTGCTATCCCTCTGCCCACACTGGCACTCTCAGGATGAAACATGGCCCAGGGAGGGAGCGGCGTGGAGGACGATGCGGGCAGGCCGGGAGCCTGGACCAGGCAGGGTGCTGGGCACGCCCCAGCGCCCTCCCGATCCGAGGAGAAGGATCCGGTTCCTACCTCTCTCTGACAGCAGGCACAAAAACGTACACAGCTACTCCCAGTCAAAAGGCTGATCTGGCGACGAGTGCAAGCTCACCCGGAGACAGTATCTCTCAGTCCCCAGAGCTGACTGTTCACTGCCGGAGGGACCGCGCACGTGCTGACGCCGGCGAGGACGAGAACCGGACGGCTCCGAGCAGGTGCCCCTGGCCGCTCCGGGCCTCCCAGCAGCCACTCGCCCCCCGCACGCCAGACGGCTCCGAGCAGGTGCCCCTGGCCGCTCCGGGCCTCCCAGCAGCCACTCGCCCCCCGCACGCCAGGAGCGACGCCACCCTCGGGCCTGCAAAGAGCCTCCTGATGAACCACGGCGGCAAGTACCCGAACCCTCAAACACAAAAACACAAAGAAAAACTCAGCACTGAGAACTTGTCATCAGGTCAAGTTTCTACGCTGACTGGTGGGATTCACGTGTTGGGTTGCTCGGATTTGCTAGTCTGGCTGATGGTGTCAAAGCCTCACAAGCGGAGCTTCTCACTGACAGCAACTAGTCCCTGGACCACCTGGGCCCTAATAGCTTTCTCTGCACAATCAGAGCGACAGAGACCAGGGCCTGACCTCTCTGGGCCTCAGTGGCCCCCCTTTGTATAATCAGAGGGAGACAAAGACACAAAGAGCCCTTCACCTCAGGAATTTTCTACACAGCTTTCCACACCAGCACCGGGCTTCACCTCCACAACATGGGCCCACGGGTTTATATGCCCAAGCGGCAGCCAGGAAGCTCTGACTTCAGAGTAATGGGGACAGCAGGCCACAGTGCCCCATACGGGCAGCCCAGTGAGCCCCTCCCTTCCACAAGAGGCCAGCCAGACGGCCCCAGTGGAGGGTGCGGCCCGGAGGAAGCCCCCATCCGTCCCTATGTTCGCTGGGTAGGCGTGGACACCTGACCCAAGGGCCAAGGACCAGAGTGCTGTCTCCAAACAACGAAGGGAGAAGTGGACACAGGCAGGGGCTCCCAGGATTGGGGTGCAGGCCAGTCCCTCCCAGGGCTATGGAAGGAGACGGGGACGCTTGGAGGAGGGGAGATTTTCAACAGCTGCAGAGTCAGTGCAAGCCACAGCAGAGCCCAGAGCACAACTGGAGGGCCCGACTGCGCCCAGGGGACGAGCACCTGAGATGCGCTGCGCCCTGGGCAGGCCCTGGGCAGCAGGAAGCCGTGCGCCACCACTGCAGCAGGAAGCAGGAGCGCTCACCTGCCGGGGTTTCTGCTCCAGACAATGAAAACAACCACATGAGTCAGGTGGACACACCTGTACCCACACACTAGCCCAATCTCTGAGCACAACACTGGTAAAGTCAGACAGGGGGTGTGGGTGGACAGGCTGGCCCCCTTAAAAAAGGAAAGTCCCTTTATGAGATTAAAACGGAGATATCAACAGCTGGAGTCTATCACAGGGATGCGCAATGATGTACGTACGACTTCGTTATCCCGAACTTTCTGGGTTGAGGCTGCACCCCTCCTCGAGCTATGATGCAGAACAGCACCCGGCTTTACAACCGCGTTTCCCAAGCTTTACGAGAAGCTGAAGATGGACACCCCGCCCCCAGCAGTTTACACCGCGATCACAAGCGTGCAGAGTGCCGGATGTCCTGTACTCGCTGTGCAGTTAACTTACAAACGCGGAGTCCGGGGACGGGACACATATTACGTAAAGACGGAACACACCTACTTTGAAAGACTGCAACTTTGGCAGCTGAAAACTTTTTAAGTCAAATGCTTAGGACGGGTTAAATCACAAGTAGTAACTGTCGTCCAGCTTTAGAAAGACACGCAGACGCGCAGCTGCGGTGACCCACCTACCAAAGCTCTCCCCAAACTCTGTCCCTCTAGCTGCTGCACCGGAGACCCTTTCCTGCCCAGTGGTCGGCCCAAGACCCCTCCAGATCCCGCTCCTCCGGCCCCACTCACCCGGGGGCCACCACCTGGCCCGGCTGCACACACAGCTCCCGCACCACGCCGGCGCGCTCGGACCTCAGCCTGCGCTCCGCTCGCACGCAGCCCCCGGAGCCAGCGCGGGCAGGGGCGGGACCGGCGGGCGGCGCGGAAGCGGCGGCTTCACACACGGCCAGGACGGAGCCGATACGCACGGC
>NC_043713.1:458662-480869 GCF_006229205.1 Suricata suricatta
GGCCGCGCCCGCCGCCACCTTCCACTCGAGCAGGCGCAGCGGCCCGGGGCCCGGGCAGCGCACCTCGGTCACGGCCACCGGCGGGCCACCCTCGGCTGGAAGGGAGCCCGCTGAAGGCGCCTCCATCGCGGCCGGGCGGGGTGTCTGTGGAAAGCGGGGGCGGGAGGAACGCTCAGGGCCCGGTCCCCATCGCGGACCGGCGGGCGGGCCGGCGACCCCAGTGCAGGCGGTGAAGGCAACTGCGCTGCAATTCGAGCTCCGGCACCGGCTTCCACCCGCCGCCCGGCCCGCGCCAACTTCCGGGACAGCGTCTGACGTTGCGTGATGCCGCGCGCGTGCGCCGCGGGGCCCGCGTGTAAACACACGCCTACGCGGGGCCCGGAGAGGCTGCTGCGCCGGCCGCGGATACCGGCCGCTTCCGGGGCCGAAGCGTGTGGAGCCGGCCCGGCGGGAACAGCGTGGCCTCGCCCCATGTGGCCCGGGGGCACCGGCAGCGTAGGGTTGTCGGTCCCGGCGCGCAGAGCGCGCCGCTGCCCAGAAACCCCAGCATGCACTGCGAGTCACCACCCCTCCCGGCGCGCGCTGAATTCCGGCATGCCGCGCGCTCCCCTGTCCCACAACTCCCTTGGTGAGGGGAGGCCCAGGGTCGTTAAACTACAAGTCCCAGCATGCAGCGCGAGCCGCTCTCCTCAACCCAGTCACGTGCCGAGGCCCGTCTTGGAGACTGCGAGTCCCGGCATGCAACGCGGATATCCGGGAGCTGCGGGCCCAGCATGCCGTTCGCTATCCGAGGTCAGAGGGCGGTGGGCGCCCCGCCCAACTCATTAGCAGGCTGCGGGGTTTCGGGCGCTTGGTTTGGGTGCAGCCTAGACGCTGGCCGCGCGTGGGCGTACCCCGGCCTCTGGGCCCCCTCGTGCGTGAGGCGGGAAGGCACAGAGCGGGCAGGCAGCCGGGGCTGAGGGGAGGGACAGCGAGGGTGCGCGGCCGCGGGACCCAGCCCGCCTCTGGACACCACTCGCCCGGAGTAGCAGCGTCCCTTCCCCAGGGCACACTGTGTGCTAGGACGGAGCCCTGTTCTCAGGGAATGTAAAAGGACTGAAATCAGGCCACGCTCGTTCTCCGACCACAACGGACTTCGTCATGAGCGCGCTCTAAAGGCGCGGGCAGGAGGTGTCTTTGCAGTCAGTTTTGCTCAGTTGTAAAGGAATGGTAGCAATTGTAAAGTAGGTTCAGGATTCCAAGCTCAGTGACGTTGCATTACACGTTGAACTTGGCTTCCTGCACGTCACATAAAGTGTAGGTGACACGCAACAAACGAGAGAGAACGGGGTACGAAGTTTGTGAGCCAACCGCAAAGCCGGTTGAGATGAAGCCTGGGTCTGGTCCGAAACGACTCAGCGGTCCTCGCACGCTGCTCACTCTTCAAGCGGGCAGTACCTCTGCTTGGTTCAGAAATCCATCGGGCCGAGTCTCCTGGGGCAGGTCTTAAGCTCTCAGACGTCGGTTGGATTTGCCAGCGTCTGGAGAGTCTGAAGGTTGGCTACGGAACTCCTCCCTTCTTAAAGGAATGTAATCAGCTTCAGGTCTTTTCCAGACCTTCTCTGGTTCTAGTGATTATCGGTGCCTGGTTCTTCCAGGTTCCATGGCCTTGTGGGTTATCAGGCCTTAGTTCTGCCCGTCTGCGCTGGTTTGGGTGAGTTCTCTTGGCTGCTTTCCCAATTACACCACAACTTGGCATGAGTGACTCCATCTTGCACTCTACAGAACTAAAGTAGAAATCAGCAGCGGAAGGAAACCAGAGAAAGTCACAGTTGTGTGGACATTGAGCAGCTGTCCACAGTAACTAATGGGGCAAAGAGAAAGTCAGGACAAGTAAGACGCTTGTGGATGAAAAGAAAAACCTGTGCTAAAGCTGGTGTGCTGGCAGCTAATGCAGCGCTTGGAGGGAAATCTATGAAAAAACCCCCATGTTAAAAAAAGATGTCTCGGATCTAGCCTTTGGCCATTTGAAATGAGAGAAGAAAAACAAACTAAAAAAAAAAAAGACAAAAATATTGACTAGGGCAGGAATAAATAGAAAACAGAAAAGCAGTGGAGGAAAACTACAAAACCAAAAGTTGGTTCCTTGAAAAGGTCAACACACGACAACTTGAGCTGCATTGACCAGGTAAATAAAAAGAGGAAACCTTCAGTTACTGAAATCAGGGAAGTGAAAAGAGCACCACTGACCTCACGACGTTGCAATGATAAGGGAAGAATATAAAAACTGGGTGCCAGTAGACTAGGTAATTTAAGTGAAAGGGATAAAATTCTGGAAAACCCAAAATACAGAAATTGGAGACTTAGAAAATATGAGTAACGTGCAAGAGACGCATAGCACCATTCTCACTTTCTCTGAACTCTGAAGAGGCCTCATGGGCTCTAGACCTTTCAAAGAGGGTGTTCTATGTCAAAACTTTCTCACTCCTTGGTCCCCACCTCTGATTCTCCTAGTAGTCTCTAGAAGCTTCTTTCAAAGCTCCTAAGTCCGCAGGCTTAGCCAGGTGTTGAAGGAAGCCACAGTCCCCAGCAACATAGGGCCGTTGCTGTTTTTCCTCTGGTTTTCCAAGAACCAGGTACACCTCACTAAAAGGAGCATCATTTTTCTAGAATTAATGCAATCTAGCCTTGTGGTGGAAGTATATATTTTCTACTAACATGACTTTGATCCTGGTCCTTAGAAAATAGCAACTAACCCATTTTTCATATTGTTGCCACGAGGGGCTGCTGGCCCTTCCCAACCCTGATGTACAGGAGAAGAGCCATACATGGTGTTGACTTCATCTTATATACCTTACGGTGGTGGCATTGTTATATTTTTCTGATTCTGGAATCTTCCTGTTGAAAGGAAGCGACCCTGCCCCCTTCCCATCCTCAGGCCACTCCAGCTGTCAGTGCTTTTTCAGGCTCTGGCCATTGCAAGTTCTCCAGCCCCTAGTGTCCTCAAATGTACCCAAACAGTCCTAGAAGCCTCAGGAAGTCAATCTGCAGTGTTACGGGCACTGTCCCGAGAAGATCATCAGGACTCCTTGGGCCCCCTCACCTCCTGCATAGGCCTGATGGGCCTGGTGCTCACCATGGGGCTCCTACCAAACATCACGCCGCGCTCAGGGCTGTTTGCACTGGTGCGCCAGACACTGTATCAGAAAAGCACGGAGAGAGACCAGCCTTCCTTCCCTAGGTGCACAGGATGAGGGGCTGATCGCCTCAACTCAATCAGCCTGGCTTGGGCGGGCTGGCAGGGGCCGAGGTCTGGCTCAGTCCACTTCTGGCTTCAGATTATCTCAAAAGCGAGACATGTCATGTGTTGTAGGCCCTTGTAGGCCCTTCTTGCCCGTGAGAGACTGTTGAGCCCTAGTAACCTCAAGTGCAGGAGGTCTCCCACGGTCCTGCAAGCCCGGCCACACGGCCAGGATGTGCATGCTTCCCTAGCGCTAAGCAGATGCCCTGGATTTGGGGCTCCTTTGTTTCCAGTATCACAGCACCCCCATCCCGATCCCATGAGTATCTTCACTTCTGTGTCACTAGCTTCTCAGACGTGGCCTAGATTCATCAACTGCCTCACAGATGGAAAGGGCCGCGATGGCAGTTTGCTGAAGAGTGGCTCTTCCCTCTTTGGGATTTCCTCCCTTTCAACCCTCTTAGTTTCTAGGGCTTTCTGGTGTCTTTTAAGACATGGCATTTGCAAAATTACCCATTTTCCCCATGCTCTTGCAACAGGAGTGATGGCTTTTTTCTACCTACTTCACCCCCACTGCAAGAAGACCACATCTGGGTCTCTGACAGAAAAGGGGAAACGGGCAAGGCGCAAAGACCATCACGGTCAGGGTTCTGGGGGACCCCTTAATGGGATTCTCTGTGACAAAATTGGCAAGAGGACCAGGATGTTTGAAGAGTTGCTGACACCACCAAAGTTCTGACTTGATGGGTTTTGGAGGGGACCTGGCGTCAGGAGTTTTGCTCAGTTGGTTATTCCAACGTGTGGCAAGGTTTGAGAACCACCTCTGCAGGCCATGGGTAGTTACTGTGTGTTTTTGAGCAAATGCGTGGGCTGCTTTGGTCCGTGCTTCAGCACGCGCTTGGGCAGTGCTGGCGGCGGAGGGCAGAGTGAACCTGGAGGCAGAGACCCCCTTTTGGGTTATCTCAACAGGTGGAAGGGGTTGCAGGGAGAGCTTCTGAGTTGCAACCGCCAGGTCTTGTCACTTGCTGGGCACATTAGTGAGAGGGAGGAGACGAAACTGCCCCCTGGAAGAAGACACGTTAACCAGGGAGACATGAGCTCCCTTGGCGTCTGTCAGGTCTGAGCTGCCCAGACTCGCGGTGGAGCCAGCCAGCGGGTGGAACAGCAGGGACGGGGTGCAGATTCCTGGGGACACCCGGGCACTGAAGATGGCACTAAGCGAGGGCAACGTTTCTCGCGTGGGAAAGGTGGCCGTGGGTGGGGGGGGGGGCGGTGTTTGTGGGACCGACAGGAGTGGGGAGCAGGGGGCGCAGGTAAACATCACAAGTGCTGACATCTAATCGCCTTTACTTGGACCCTTTCGTTCTCCCCCATCACAAAGTGAATGCAGGGGACACCAGAATCTATGTGGGAGCCCGTCAGCCAACCTGTCTACGCGTTCCGAATCTTGTTAGGACTGCCTGTGTGCTCCCCACAATCCCGCCCCCGATTCCCTCACCATTGTGTCTGTCGCGCTCCCTTTATGTGCGGCTTCACCGTGCGTGTGCGTGGATGCAGGTGTGCTTACTTTTGAGGTTTCCAGACACGCATCGCATATACAGGTTGTTGTCGTGCCTGTGAATGGCTTTTTCGTTCACGATCACGTATCCAGAAGTCATCCGTGTTAGTTTGTGTGGTTACAGTTTGTGTATTGCGACTTCTCTATGACGGCTCGCTGTGGGTGTGACAGGGTGCATTTACCATTCTCTTGGACACTGAGGTTGTTTTGGATTCTTATGGAAAGTGCTGCAAGCTTCCCGGGGCCTGTGAGCTCGGGTCTGGGGCGGAGCTGCTGGACCCCAGACCAGGCGAGTGCAGATTTACGGGCAACACCAAGCCCCTCCCTGCACAGGCTGCCTCAGTGCGCGCGCCCGCCGCGCCTGTGCCACGCCCTCTACTCTGCCAGTCACCACCAGGGTTGTCACAAGCACATGCCACAGCGTGCAGGTTGGCCTGCGTTCTTCCAATAGCCGTTCTGGCTAGGTCATTTTACCTGTTGTTTACTTGCCTTTCGTCTGCAACTGTCTGTGTTTCTCGGTCACTTGTCTCTTGGGTGTTTGCTTTCTTATTGATTTGTATCCTTCCTGTGGCTCCTGAACCCCTTTGTTCACATGTTACCCACATCATCTTCCGATGTTTGGCTTGCTTTTTAATTTCCTTTATGAAATCTTTTGATGAACAGAATTTCTTAATTTTTAGGAATGTGCTGCCTAACCTGGGATCATAAAGATAGCTTCCTTTTTAACTTCTAAAAGTCTGTAAGACTGCCTTTCACAGTTCAGTCCTGAAGGAACAAGACACGGATGTTCTGTGCACAGTGCCCGGCAGCGGTCAGACTTCTTTCCCGTGGGCTGGCCGGCTGTTCAGCCCCCCCCACAGGAGGGCCGTGCCGCCTTCCTGATCTGTGGTGCGTCCCTGGTATACAGCAGGCGCCCATGAGTCCACAAGCCTGTTTGGGGTGTTCTGTTTTGTTTCTGTGATGCATCTCGAGGACGGAAGGTCCCCGTAAATGCACGAGCTCGCTTGCACCGGGCCAACTGCTGTGGCTTCATGAGAAGGCGTGGCGTCGGGGAAGTTTCTTCACGAGCTTGTGGACAGTCTGGCCTTTGGTGTTTCACACATCTTAGAATTAGCGTGTCAGCGTTACTGGCGAGACCTGTCAGCGCTTCGATCAGAACCGGATGGAGTCTATAAATCGATTTGGGGCAAAGCAGCGTCTTTGTGACTTGAACTGTCCCGTCCATAAACACAGTTTACCACTCCGCTTATTTAGCCTCTCTTTAATGTCTTCTAATGAGATTTTTATAATTTTCTCCATATAAGATTTGCATGTTACAAAAATGTTTATTGATATTGAGAGAATGCCTGAGTGCAAGTGGGGGAGGGGCAGAGTGAGGGGGAGAGAGAATCCCAAGCAGGCTCCAGGCTGTCAGTGCAGAACCTGACACAGGGCTTGATCTCACGAACGATGAGATCATGACCTGAGCCCAAATCAAGAGTCAGGTGCTCAGTGGACTGAGCCCCAAGTTTTGCAGTATTTGTTAGATTTATTCCTAGTTACCTTATTGTTTTTTTTGCTGATACCTTTGTCGATACATGATACTTGAAAAAAATCCTACAGCCTTCTGGAGTTGATTGTTGCTGGCATATAAAAATGTGAGAGATTTTTGTGAACTGATCTTATACATGTTAATCTTTTGAAGGTTTTTTAATTCCTTAATTTTGGCCTGTCTTCTTTTTAAGTAAAGTTCCAACGCCATAAATGTCCTACTAAGTATCTCTTTTGCTTCATTTCACTCGTTTTAATATGTGATCTTATTGTCAGTCATCTCTTCTTTCATAGCCGTTATGATCTTTTTCTTCGACAAATCAGTGATTTAGAAGTATATTGTAGAATGTCCGCGTGCTTCGGCATTTTTCTCCTTATTTTATCGTTGACTTCTAAATTAACCACATTATAGTGAGATACAATACCCTGAATGGTACTACTTTTTTGAAATTTAATGCAATTGGTACAATTCCAATTTAAGGTTAATATGTGCTTTAAAGATATATGTATTCTTTCCTTATTTGATTCAGGGTTCTGCATCTATGCAATAGGTCAGGCGTGTTGCATGCGTCATTCAAATCTCCTAGGCTTACATATTTTTCTGATCGACTGAGCAGTGGTTGAGAAAGATAAGTTGAAATCTCTTGGATGGTTGTGAATTTGCCAGTTTCTCCCTGGAGTGTTAACTGTATGTGTGTGTTTGTGTGTGTGTGTGTTTGTGTGTTCATATGTGTTTGTGTGTGTGTAGAGAGAGTGGGGGGAGGCTGTTACAAAAGGAATTTGGATTTAGAATTTTTATATCCTTGATGAAGTGATCCTTTTTCATTGTGTGGAGTCCTCTGTACCCTGAACCATGTTTATCTCTTTTTTTTTTTTATTAAAAACTTTTTAAAAGAGAGAGACAGAGACAGAGCATGAGCGGAAGAGGGGCAGAGAGAGGGAGACACAGAATCAGAAGCAGGCTCCAGGCTCTGAGCTGTCAGCACAGAGCCCGACTTGGGGCTCGAACTCACAAACCAAGAGATCTTGACCTGAGAGGAAGTTGGATGCATAACTGACCGAGTCACTCAGGTGCCCGAATGCTTATCTCTTGAGACATATTTTGTTTGAGGTACTATGATGGTTGTAACTTTCTTTTAAAAAATGCTTGCCTGGCGTATTCTTCATTTTTACTTTTAATGTTTGTACACCTTCAGTTTACATACTCATCCTACACAGTCTGTCTCACTTGGACTTTTAGGACTTACTCTTATAATGTCTATCTTTTAGCTGCTGAGTCCCGTTCATTTATATTTAATCTCATGTTTCTGTGAGTACATTTTCTCCTTTATCATCTCTTTTTCCTTTTTGGTGATATATTGAAATCTGCTTTTCTAATTTATTTTATTTATTTTATGTTTTCTTACTCCATTTTTATTCTTTTGATTATCATCATTGAAATTTTACACGCATTCCTAACTTATTAAGGACAGCATCCTTGCCCCCTTCTTGGGCTGCATCCTTGCCCCCTTCTTGGGCTGCATCCTTTAGAAAGGCTCGGTTGGAGTTGAGCTCTCTTTATCAGAGAATGCCTCATTCTGTTCTTGTCGCGGAAGGCTGGGTTGGTTGACATACATCTATAGGGTGATGGCGACCTTTTTCACTAGAAGACGGTTCCCATCGGATTCTGGTTTCCGTGTTGTGTTGTGGAAAGTCTGGGAGTCTGATAGTTGTGGCTTGGTGGGTGATCTGTCTTCTCTTAGTCTTTGGTGTTCTATGATTTCATTGCCTTGTGTCTAGGGGTAGATTTCTTATTGTGTCTAGCTTATGTTGTAGATTGATGAATTTCATTAGCCCTTGAAATTCTCAAGCATTATCTCTTTGAACATTCCTTCTTTCTTTTTAGTCTGTGAGGAAGTCTGAGTAGATATATTTGTTAAACCTTCTTCTGCCATCGTTTCTCGATCTTGGTTACATTTTCCCTCTTCCCATCTCCGCGTTTACCACCCAGGGGGATTTCCTCAGATGCGTCTCCAGGTTGTTACTCTCCTCATCTGTGTAGAATCTGCTGTCTGACTCATCCTTTGAGGCTTCCAAAATTATATTTTTCATTTATCAAAGGTCTATCTGGATATTTTTCAAATATGCCTGTTCATTTATAGTCTATTTTTCCTTGCTCAATTTTTTTTGGTAATTCTTTTTTCCTTAATAATTCATACTTAATTTTTAAGATTCTGAATTTGATCATTTAAATTAAGTCTATTTTGTTTGCCTTTGTTCCTTCTGACTTTTGTTCATTGTCGTGGTTTCTTCCTATGGCTGTGCTCTCCGTGAGCTTGTGTTCGGGAGACGGGGATCTGTGGGAATCTGGTGACACTTGCTAAGGCAGAGGGCCCAAGAGGGGGCACTTCTAGAGTCTTCCAGGAAGGGCGTCTGGGGTTACCCCTGCTGCTGCCAGGGGCCTTCCCCCGGCTGGTACAGCCCCAGCTGTTCCTGATTTGACAGGCTCTCTGAGGGCACCCCACTTCTTGTTTTCTGGGCCACTGTTCCCTCCCTGGTTGGGGGTCTCGGGATAGCCCTTGCTTCCTGTAAACTCAGCTCTGCCGAGAAAATCAAGTCTCAGCATCAGATTGCGGTGTAGTGTGAGGCTCCTTCCGAGCGTCTGGACCGCCCTCCTGCCTAAAGTAGGAGGATTCCCTTTGATTTTTCCTCTGTTTTTAATCAGATCAAATAGATGGAAAGAAACCGAGCTCCTCACCCATTTTGCCCTGTTTTTCCAGGCACACGGCACTGACCTTAGAGGACAGTCGGCTCACAGTCCCTTGTATTTGAACGGGTGTGGCGGGTGGAAAAGGTCAGGGCGCACGGCCCTGGTAGCAGAAGCCCGTCTGGGAAGGAGAGATGTGACCACAGGACAGTCTTCAGTCACTGAGGGGATAGAGCTCCATGAGATAAGGGGCCCGCGAACAGGGGTGGGCCCTCCAGCGGTCCCGCGCACAGGCCGCTTAGCCGTGAGCACCAGGCGCCTGGTGCCTGAGTTAGCCCGTGGCCCCTCACGTCCCCGCAGCGGCTCTGTGAGAAAGGGGAGTAGGGAAAACAGGTGCATTTTCACTAAAAGGAATAGGCTACCTGCCTCCCCCCTTTCTAAGGGGCTTAGTAGTGCCCCGTGTGTGACTCTGGGAAAGGGACCGACAGCCGGGAGAGGGAAACGGGGCTGGCGGTCCCCGGAGCAGGAATAGCGCCCATGGCAAACCTCTTTAACCGCGCCGTGAAGTGGCCCACGCTCGCGGCCGTGGCACGTTCCAGGTGCATTTTGTATGAACAGTGACTTTTCCAGGAGCACTTCTTGGCCACAACTCCTTCGGCTCCTTTTCTTTATTGCCCGCTTCCCAGGGGATGGGCATGTGGTCAGGTCTGGGGCTGGTTCTGCCGGAATGTCTATGGGGTGATGACTCTAGCGACAGCCGCAGGGTTAGCAGCGTTGATCTACCTCGGACCCCCCTGCGTGTCTAGATTACAGCAGGCAGACGTGGCATTGACGCCTCGTACTGTTCGAGTCTCCCCCCATGGCTTGGGTTTAACTTTTTAAATTATTATTTCAAGTCAGGTGTTAGGAAAACGTATTTGAGAGTGAATCTGATTCTCTAAGTCACAGGTTTTCGTTTAAAGGCCCACTGTAGCAGGTTTAGAACGCGACGGGAAGGCTGTCTGCCAGTCGGAGAGCTTTCCCAGGCTGCCGCCAGGGCCCCCCAGGAGCGGACGCGCCGCCCGCCCGGACTCGCTCTCTTCTCCTGGATGTCGCACCAGCACAGCCCCGGCGCGCCGCCGGCCGCTGCATAGGAGAGTGGTGTTTGGGGGAAAATAAGCATAAAGCTCATTTGACTTTATATCACGAGATGGGTAAAAACGCCTTTTAGTCCACGCAGCTTATGAGAGGGGTTTTCTGTTTATTAAAACAATTCCTACGGGATATTACTGCTAACTTATTGGATGATTGGGTTCAAAAGACTCTTTATCGTTTAGAGACATGTGCTGGATTATTTCCAGTACGGTTCCGGGGATCTGCTGCTGCAGAACCCGGCAGAGGGAATGGTCGGTGGGCCCGGAGCGAGAGCGTGAAGAAGCACAGCACTTTGCACATGTTCTGAAGACTTTCGTGTAAAAATGTTACGTGTTGTGTTAGAGGAAATGATCTTCCTGTATAAATTCCACATGTAATTCATGTGCAAATTACCTTCTAGCCTGCTTCTCCCCTCACGACTGCCAGGTTTCCATTACAGCCACTGGAACAAGTAGCTAAAAAACAGGTCCCAAGATGAACATCTTCGTGTGATTCAGAACAGAGAACGGGGTGGAGTCATTGCTGGCCAGTCATTCTCCGTTTCGAATCCAGCACAAGACAGAGGATGCACTGTAGGGTTGAGGGAGTCCTTAGTAGAAAGAGATCTCTCTCCTTTTACAGTGTTACTTTGTGTCACATTTTACCACGTCGACCATGAACGCTAATCTGCTGACCTGTCTGTCCTTATGTGAACACCAGCTGACCTTGACTATGGCATGAGTTTGAAATCCAGTAGTGTAAATTCTCAAACTTTGTTCCTTTTCAAAGTTGTCTTGGCTATTTTAGCTGCTTTTCATGTCCATAAAAGTAATAGGATCACTTTGTCAATTTCTACAAAAACATGCTGGGATTTTGGTAGTGATTGTATCCAATCTATACCAGTTTGTGGGGAACTCAAATATAAATAATGCTGAATCTTTCCATCTATGAGCACGGAATGTCTCTTGACTTATTTAAATCTCCTACAATTTCTCTCAGTGATGTTTTGTAGTCCTAACAAATCTTGCATTTCTTTTGTTACATTTAGCACTAAGTATTTTATTTTTTTTGATGCTACTGTAAATGGAATTGTTTTCTGAATTTAATTTTCAGGTTGTTGATATTATGTGAAAATAGGATTGATTGTTTTGCAGAATGATCTTGTATTCTGCAGTCTTGTTAAGATCATCTCATTTATTAGTTCTGGTGGTGGTTTTTTGTAGAAGTCTTAGGATTTTCTCTGTGTAGGATCAGGTTATCCGTGAATAGCTTTATCTCTTCTTTTCAATACTTATGGCTTTAATTTCTCTTCCTTTCTCTTGTTTTCTCCCCTTCTTCCTTTCTTTGAGGGGATGTGGTTATTGGCCTGCCTGGAAGTTCCCGCGCCATGCTGAGGGGAGGTGGCGAGTGACCCTTGCCTTGTCCACGGTTTTAGGAGGGAAAGCCCTCAAGTCTTTCATCAAAAGCTATCCTGACGGGAGACGTAGGCTGTTTGTTTTTCCATGTCCTTTACCAGGTTGAGGACATTCCTTTCTTTTCCCAATTTACCGAGAGTTGCTCTTTAAAAAACTATGAATAGATATTAGATTTTGTCAATCGTATTTTTCCACATTTACTGATGGATCGATTTCCAGATGCTCGTCTATTCTGCACTCCTGGGAGAAATTCCGACTGGTCATGGCTTATCATCCTTTTTAGGTGCTTTTGGGTTTGGTTTGCTAATATTTTGTGACGGGCTTTGTGTCTGCGTTCATCAGAGATGCCGGTGCGCCAGAAGTCCTCGGGTGTTCTCGGGGCGCCTGAGTGGCTCGGTTGGTTAAGCAGCCGACTTCAGCTCAGGTCATGATCTCGCGGTTCATGAGTTCGAGCCCTGTGCTAGGCTCTGTGCGGACAGAAGTACTTGGATGTTCAACAAAGACACAAGATGGTAGATTTTGTTTGGCTGCTTGTTCATTTCATTTTCATCGGCACAAATGTTCCCATATTACCCTCCCCGCCCCGTGTGTCTGGGGTTGGGAGGGACCCCTCTCCCCTCGCTGGCTTTGCAGTCGGATCGCCTCTCTTTTCTTTTGTTCAGCGTCACTCGGGGGCTCCTGGGCTCAGCCCTGCTGACGCCGTCGGGGACAGCCTCACGTGGCGCAGCCTCGCTGACGCGCGAGTGGACTTGTAGGCGAGAGCTGTGTTTAGGGCCAGCCTCCGTGGAAGGGGACCTTTCCTGGCTCTCAGGGCTGTCACCAGATGCTAGGGTTTTCCTTCCTGTCCCACTGAGACTGTGGGTGTGGGCCCCTCCACAGCTGAGGCACTGGGGCCGTGTGGGTCCCTGAGGGGGTGGGTCCCTCTTGGGGCGGGGGGGGGTCCCTGCTGCGGAGGCACTGGGGCCCCAGGGGCTCATGCTGCTCTGGCTGCGGCTGGGCAACTGAGCCTTCCTGTGGGCAGGTGGGGGCCTGCGCTTCTGTGTACCCTACAAGGGCCCTTTGTCCCTGAATCTCGCAGACGAGAAGGACCAGCAGGGCCATGAAGACACAAGCTGTGGCAGGGGCAGATTCTCTGCAGGTCTCAGACCAGTATTTCCAGTGCATTTTAGTGGGAGCACCCGCCCCCCCTTGCTGGACAGAGCCTAGGGGCGCTCCCCCCGAAAACGTGCTGTGCACACGCGGCTTTGTTTTCCCCTCCATCCACACCTGTAGCTTGGAAGGCTGGGGCTGCATCTCAGCTGGGAAATTAACACTTGAATCCTAAATAATAATAATTACTGTTTCTGGTTATTTTGAATCTGCTGACAAAGACCTTTACAAAATAATTGCACTGATCAATCCCCTGTGAGCCACAGGGGAAGCCTCCTGAGCTGGGGTGTGATGAGAACATCAGTAGGGCTTCTGTACTGGTATTCTGCTCAGTGAGGGTAATTGCAAGGAGTATGTCATGTGAAGGCGCCTGACGTAGTGTCTTGTAACAGCACATGGTCTCCATCAAGCCGCAGATGGCTGCTCGCCGCCCCTTAGAGTCAAATCATAATCTGACCCCTCCCACCCCGTCTGCTGCAAAGCGAGAGCAGGGCACATGCCCGCATTTCCAGTCTGTGCAACTGCAGCTTGAAAGCACGTTGTAGCAAGAAGTAGCCTTAAAAAGAAGCAACTTTTTAGAGTTTCAGCTGAAAGAATCCTGGACTGTAAATGTCGTTTACAAACACACAAATAAAAACCCACTTCTGTTTTTAAAACCTCTGGTCCCTGGAATGTAAACCTGATGTACACAAGACAAAACCCAGCTAGACACCCTCGCTGTGCTGGAGAGAATTTAATTCACAGAAGGAGGTAAGGAGAGTTTTCTCTTTCTGCTGCACTGAATACTTTCACAAGACTTTTTTAAAAACGGAGATATAACTTGGGCCGTGTGATTCATCCTTTTAACGCGTACAGTTCAGCGGGTTTTAGTGTGCTCACAAGGTCACGCAACATCACCGCCAGTGCCCGAACGGTTGCATCACCCCCCGCCCCCAGTAAACCCAGCCCCTCACCGAGGCCGGGCTCGCGTCCGGGTGTGATGAGAGGCGGCCGCCACCAGGTGGAGACATTCCTCCCGCAGACTCTCCGGCCGCCGCCGCTGCCGCCCTGCACCGCGTGGGGCTGCCCTGGGAGTGCGGAGGCTGGCGGGCGCCCGCCGCGTCTCCAAGGGCGAGCCCTTTCTCCAAGACAGTTCCCCCAAATTGCCACACTGGATCCTTTGGTACCGGAGGCTCTTGCTTGAGGTAGCATTTGGGCAAACACTACTTGCTATATAGTTATTGTGTATTTGTTTGAACTTGTAATAGAAAAAAACACATGAAGCCCATGAGATTATTTCGGTTGAACATTCGACTCTTGATTTGGGTTCAGGTCATGACCCCAGAGTCATGAGATTGAGCCCCAGGTCAGGCTCTGCGCTGAGCACGTAGTCAGCTTGGGACTCTCTCTCCCTCTCTGCCCCTTCCCAGGTTGCACACACGCTCTCTCCACTCTCTCAAAACAATTTAAAAATGATTCACTGATAATAATGTCATGCACTCCTTAAATAACTGCCAGCACGAGTGCCACGTGGACTCGTGTGGGGTGCTCAGGCGGCTGAGGCCTGGGGACGGCGCTGGGGGAGGGGCTGCAGGAGGGTGCAGACAAAATCCCTTGAAGGAAGTGAGGATGGGGAATTCCACTTTCAGAAACGTATAGAAATCACCCTCCCTCCTAGGGGCCCGGATCCGCCCCTGCTGGTCCTCGGGGTATTTCCAACCCCTTTCCTCTTCTCCCAGCCTCTGAAGCGAGAGGCTTTGATTTATTTCCTGCTCTTGGAGAGCTGGGCAGGGGAGACCGGCCCCTCGGTAATTTGGAGCTTCCTCATGCTGCTAATGCAATCAGGAAGCTGGCCCTTTATAGAATTAGAGGCTCCCGGTGCCTGCCTGCCGCTCCCGACCCTGTCACCCGGCGAGCAGGGGGAGGCTGGGGGTCTTTGGGGGCAGATAGCAGCTGGTGGACTTAGCCAACAACTCTGAAACCTGGAAATCAGGTGCTTGGAAATAAACTTTAATAGGTGAGTCTCAGTGTTTTGCAAACTCTGTCTGTGGCCAGCCCTCTCCTCCGGTGCTGCCCTAGGAGCCCTCAGCAATCCATGCCTGACCCCATTTTAGTGACAATCCTGTGGACTAAGGTTTATTATCCCGTTCTCTAGATCGGGAAGCTGACGGTGAGAGCAGCTGTAACACTGGTTCCCAGAGTGAAGGCATTTGGATTCCGGTCTGTGACGCCAGCACTGTCTGCACGTCTTCTCGGGCCTCAGGACCCGCTGCACCCCGTGACACGGGGCCCCTGCATGTGCGACATTGATCCTCCTGCGGCTGTGGGGACCGCCGGCTCTCTCACACGAAACCCAGGACGTCCTAGATTTCTCCAGATCACACAGTGTTGCGATTTGGGGGAGGGGATGCCCATGCCTAGTCATTGCCTTTGTGGCCTGGAGTCGTACGCACAAGGGGGACCTCACTTCCTGCTTCACATGCTTGTGGGGGGCACCTGCGTGGCTCCGTCGACTGAGTGTCAGACTCTTGATTTCTGCTCAGGTCATGATCCCAGGGTTGTGAGTTGGAGCCCCATGTCAGGCTCTGTGCTGACAGTGTGGAGCCCGCTTGGTGTTCTCTCTCCCTCTCTCTCTGCCCCTCCCCCACTCGTGCTTGCTCTCTTTCTCTCTGTCTCAAAATAAACAAACTGAAAAAGAAGAGAAATATTTGTTGAGGACATAAATGAATCAATCAGATAATAGACATAATATCTGGTCTTAAAGAAGGAACAAGGTGAGGACACCTGGCGGGCTCCATTGGTTGAGCATCTGACTTCGGCTCAGGTCACGATCTCACGGTTCGTGGGTTCTAGCCCCACGTTGCGCTCTGTGCTGACAGCTCAGAGCCTGGAGCCTGCTTCCGATTCTGTGCCTCCCTCTCTCTCTGCGCGCCCCCTGCTCTCTCTCTCAAAAATAAATAAACATAAAATAGTTTTAACACAAAAATTAAAAAAAAGAATAACCAAGGTAACGAGGTGGGGTTTCACTGGGAAGCCCGCGTGGTCTGCCGCCGTCCCCGGTTCTCTGGGTGCCCAGGACCCCGCGGCCCCCAGACTCCCCCCGAAGGCGTCTCTGTTCCAGTCTGTCCTGCCACCACACGGGGGCGCAATTGGACCTTTGAAAATTATATGTGTGAGATGGAATGTGTTTTTCTGTTTTTATAGCATCCACCAAATGAAAAAGGCAAAACCCAGTTTACTACACAGGGAAAGAGAGGAGTCGGGCTCCAACGAGAGGGCGTGCTGTTCCTGTGCCCAGAGGCGGGGAGGGGACTGAGGAAGGGCTGGGATCCACCGTGGGGCCCAGGGTGCGGGGAGCAGTGGAGGCCTGAGCCCCAGTGACAGAGAGGGGCAGGGCCACCGCCTCTCTGCTGCTGTCCTGGCCGGCACCCACCGCCCTGGGGCCCTGGCGCCCCACAGCATCCTGGTTGTAAGGGCGATGTGGGGGCAGGAGGCCTCAGGGTGAGAACCCTGGGGGCCCAACTGGTACCCGTCACATGGGCCAGGAGAGGACAAACCATCAGAACCAAAGGCAGGGGTTCTTGGGGGGCAGCAGATCCGGGGGACATGGAGGGATGAGGGACGGCAGGCTCCCTGGAGTCTGCAGGCCGCGAGTCTCCGGAACCTGGGGCTCCTGAGCGGTCCCTGCTGCTGAGGGCCCGGGTCTCAGCGTCAGGCAGCCTCAGAGCCCAGATCGCGGCCTGCGGCTCCCGAGGAAGGGCGCCGTGGGAAGGGCCACAGCAGCCTGTCCCCTGTCTGGAAGGTGGCGGGGACTCACAGAGCCTCCCTCCCCCTCCCCCTTCCTTCCTTCCTCTGCTAGTGTATCTCAACTAATGAATGAGTTAAACGTAAAAAGTGGCTTAGGGAAATCTGAAGTCCTGTATCAAAACATAGTGGAGACTGAGTTCATTGCCCAGGGAAGCGGCAGCTTTACTCACAGAGGCCGCGCGGCCAGCGTCCGGTGAGGGGTGAGCGCACAGGCAAACGGGGGCCGTGCATACAGTGGAGTGTCATTCGGCGGCACAGAGGCACCTGCTACCACACGGATGAACCCGGAGGACTTTGCGCCGCGTGAACCGAGCCAGCGGCAGCAGGGCGCACGCTGTGCAGTCCCCCGGGTAGGGGTCCCTTGAGCCATCAGAGCATGGAGAGAAAGCGGGGGGGGGGGGGGGGGGGGGGGGGGGGGGGGGGGCGGGGGGGGGTCAGTGTTCAGTGGGGATGGAGTTTCCGTCCTGTGGGGAACGGGGATTGGAGACGCGTGGTGGGAACAGCGCCGTGAATCATCGCGGTGTTCGTGCCACCGAAGGTCGTCACGGTGCTGGGTTTTGTTGCCCGTATTTTACCACTTAAAATGCGAGCGGAAGGTCATCCGTCAGGGAGACTCTGCCTGGATGCTTCGTTTGGGAATTACGGGCGCTGCTCTTGGGGTGAGGAGGGCCCCGGGCACGGGACTTGGGGTGGAGCGGGCCCTGGGGAGCCCCAGCCCCTCCGGGAGAAGCCTGAGGCTCCACAGCCAGGCACAAGGCGGGTGGTTTTGTTTTCACGCCTGTCGTGAATGGGAGGGAGGGGGCCGAGCTGGGCTGGGGCTTCCTGGCGGGGCGGCGGAGGCGAGGCCCCAGCGCGGGCGGCAGGGCCGTCCTGGGCGCGGGGACACGTCTCCTGTTCTTCCTGGGCGCGGGGACACGTCTCCTGTTCTGCACGTCGCTCAGGGACCTGCTCCGTGGGCCGGGAGGGCTGCTGACTGTGGGGTGGCGAGGCCGGCCACGCTCCGTCCGTCCCCTGAAAGGCGTGTATGGCATAGTTGAAGTGGATGTCATCCTCTTCCTTTTCAAGGCCAGTAAAACCTGCCCTAGGGGCCCAGTGCCTCTCTCTCCCGCCGACTCCACGTGGAGAGGTGTCCGGGCCACCGGCGGCCTCTGTGTGGCTACCGGCCCTGTGGGTGCCTCTCTCGGAGGGCCGGGCAGCTTCAGACCCCGTCTCCTCCATTGGGAGGTTTCTCGTTGGCCCGCGATGCGGGTGTGAGGCCGGGAGAGCCAGGGCAGGAACCCCAGCAGCCCAGGAGGGGCCTGCAGACGCGAGGCCAGCCGGCTGCCTTCTGTGTAGACGAAACACTCGTTTCTCCCCCAGACTTCTCGAGGTAGGTTGCTGCCCAGGTATTTTCACTGAAACGTTTAGGCTCAGAAAAACCTTAGGTTGGAGTTCTTTATTTACGGATTTCCAATGTGGGCAAAGTTTTCTTTGGCACAGAGGCCTGGGCCAGTGAGATCAGAACCCACAAACTTTGTCATTTTGAAACAGACTGACGGTCAGGGAACAGCTGCGGGTGGGGGTCCAACCCCCCCAACCCCCCTGCACGCTCACTTCTGGCCTGGACACAAGTAGGGCCCCGCCCCCCTACGGGGATGTCCCTGGAAACCTCGTGAGAAAAACCGGAACCTACCTCCAAAGGCTCTGGCGTCTCAGAAACCGGCGGACCGGCTCTCGGAAGGTGGGCTCTTCAGCCAGCCCCTCTCCGCACTCTGGGCTGTGACGTCCGTGCAGCTCATTCTGATGGGGGTTGGGAATCTGGGGTCCTCTGCTGCCCTCGGGGGCCCCTCGGCCAAGCCCACTCACCACAGGGCCAGGTGGTGGTTCCCCGGCCCCCACAGGCTCACAGCGGGGAGAGCAGTTTCCAGATGCCAAGGGCCTGCGTCTGGCCCTCGGCCCGTCGCTGAGCCCGAGCCGACAGCTCCTTGCACCTGGTGGCCTTTTCCAGATGGCAGTTCCTGCGGGCGGGCCCAGCAGCCAGGTTCCCCTCCTGTGCCCGCAGGGGGCCATCCGCCGGGCTGTTCCGTCTCCAGGTGGAGTGACTGCCTGGTGCCATTTCACAGAAAATTAGACTAGCAGCGATGTTCTTCCCAGTTTGAGAACACAAGTCTGAGGCTGTCCCTTTGGCACCTTGTCCTTAGCCATCCTGGGCCCCGACCAGAAAGTGCAGCCCCAAGCCGTGTGACCCCAGCCCTGGGCGTGACCCGAGGCCCGGATGTGACCCCAGACCCGGCCCAGGTAAGACCCCAGCCCTGGGCGTGACCCCAGGCCAGAATGTGACCCCAGACCTGGCCCAGGTATGACCCCAGCCCCAGGCCTGACCCCAGCCCCACGCCTGACCCCAGGCCCGGGCGAGACCCCAACCCAGGGCTGCAGAGTCATATGAGCTAGAGGCATCGGTGGAGGGGGTCCTGTGCTGGGTGCTCCCTCCTTCCCCTGGGGGACCCTGTGGGTGGCTGTGTGTCGCTGTTGGCCAGGTTCGCAGCCCAGGACAGAGGCCCATGACGTCACGGCTGAGCTTCCGTCTGCTTCCTGAAGGCTGGCCTCGCGTGATGAAGGTGCATCGTGGGGAGCTTGGTGGCCGCGTGGTGGTCTGTGGGCCACCCTCCGGCCCCTCCCCAGGTGCTCACCCCCAGCCAGCCTTCCCCTCTGACCTGCAGGGCAGGGGCCACGTGCCCTGGGAGCCCCTCCTGGTCGTGCTGCGGGTGACCACAGGGGCCGGGACCAGCCCGCCGCTGTCTGTGGAAGTCTTGGGTCAGCAGTTTGTGACCGAGGTCTCGAGGTCTGGTTCTCACTGCACGTGGCTTGTTACTTCCGGTGGTTTGGCTGGAGAGGGCGCCCCTCGAGGTGGGTCGGCCCCACGGCTCCCGCGCACCACGATCCACCCACCACGTCCCGATGGGACGTCCACGGCAGGCGCTCAGTTTCTAGAGTCTGCTTCCTGCTCAGTGCACAGCACCTGCCCAATTAAAATGCGGGCACAGAACCCCCTCGTCTGAACCGGGGCTACCGGCCATGCCCGCTCTGGGGGCCCCGACATGCGTGCGAGCCCTGAGCCACCCATCCACCGTGTCCTGCTCAGTGGTCCGCCACCCCCGGTCCTCACGGCCTTGGGCCTGCGGGGACCAGATGGTCTGCGCACCCCTCCCAGCGCCTCCCCCTCGCCGCGCTTGACCCGCCCGGTCTGCTCACGCCTGCAGCAGTGGCTCCTTGTCACCTGCACCCTCCTGTCCTCTCCTGGTGCCTCTTTCGACCTCAGGTTCTCCACCAACGCCCCGTCCCCTGCCCCCAGGCCCAGCGCTGCTGGGTTTCAAGCCCTTCCGCTCTGCTCTCCGAGCGAGCTCTGTGTGGATGCCTGTTTGTTACTCGGGCCCACGAGTCCTCTGTGCCTGTACCGGTACTAGGCGGTCCCAGGTGGCCACAGGGGACCCGCCTCTTGGCCCCTCCTCAGAGCCCAGGGTCCCGTGTGGACCCAGCAGCCCTCAGCGAGTACCCCTGGAGCGACTGCTCTTAGAACCAGCAACGGGGGCCGGGCGCGGGGAGCCGGCGTGGGGTGCAGCTCCCGCAGGAAGCCCGTGTCCCAGAGAGACAGGCGAGGCGGTGAGAAGGCATGGTGGAGAGGGCGTCCGCGGAAGACCGGCTCAGGTCTCGTGGACGCGGGCCCGCGGCGCCGGCCTCTCCGCCCCTTGCCGCGGGCCTTGGCGCAGGACGGCTGGGCCTCACTCCAGAGCCCCTGCCGCCCGGGGCGCCTCCTCACATCTGCGCCACGCGGGGCCGGACGTGGTCAGACTCCTCACGAAAAGCTCCCCGTGTCCGCCTGCCCCACAGCCGCCTCTTACTGAGATGGTGGGTCTTTTTTGTGGCAGAGTTCTCATTTAACTTATTTTACCCAAACGGCTTTTTTGTTTTGGATAGGTTTTTTTTTGTTTGTTTCCTAGTTTATAATAGCTCTTTTGACTTCCTGCCATTTAAGAAAATCTAGGGGCGCCTGGGTGGCTCCGTCAGTTAAGCGTCCGACTTCGGCTCAGGGCATGATCTCACGGTTCGTGGGTTCGAGCCCCGCATCAGGCTCTGTGCTGACAGCTAGCTCAGAGCCTGGAGCCTGTCTTCGGATTCTGTATTTTCCTCTCTTTCTGACTCTGCCCTGTTCATGCTGTCTCTGCCTCTCTCTCAAAAATAAATAAAAACATTAAAAACAATTTTTAAAAATCTGAAAACAAGTGCAAACTAACATTGAATGTAATTTGCCTTCAAGGTAAAATACCGCCATCAAGTTCACTGCCCACCAATGCGCCTGACCTGCAGCCCCTGTGCAGGCAGGGCTCACAGACTCGCGTCCCGCCACACGAAGCGGCCGTGGAGGCTGGTTCACGGGGGCGAGGCCGGCTCTGGGGGCCCCGGGGCATGGACGTCCCATCCAGCCTCCGCTCTTTGTTTGGCTTTGAGGTTCATAACTCTCCTGCCCCCAGATCCAGTGAGGGTTTGTAAAAGCAGGATTCGTGTGGATGGAGGAGTCCGATTAGAGTGAGTGCAAAACTGGGGAGACCGGGTGCGGGGCAGCAAGCCCTGACTGCTGACCACCGTCAGCGCTGCGCCCCCTGCCCCCACCCCTGCATGGAGAGGAACTGGGGACTCAGCTCCTCCTGTGGAGGCAGAGTGGCCTCCTGTTTGCATTCTGGGATTTATCTTGAGGGTCCATGACACACGGGAAGTTTTGCCAGCCTGTCCACTGCCGATTTTCTCTTGTCCTGTTTTTATTCCTGGCCCCCGGCTCTAAATCGCTGTCTAGTTGAACCTGGAGTCGAACCTCCCGCCCCACGTGCTTTGGGGAGCTTGGGCGCAGCGGGCGTGCACCCGAGCGCTCTGTGAGCGCGTTGCGGCGGACTCGTGGTCAGTGGTGTTTGCCGCCTGTCGGCAGATCCGAGGCCTGGAGAGGCTGGGGGGCGGCTGGAGGATGTGTTCGCACAAGTCCAGAGGGTGAGCGTGCCAGGAAGCCCGTCCAGCCCTGTCAGGATGTGCCGCTTGCTCGCGAGGACTGCTGGAGGGCTCCCCGGGGGGCAAGCAGCCAGAGTCCCGAAGTGCTTGTTTCTTTTTATTTTTTTATCTTAGAGAGAGAGAGAGACTGTGGGCAGGGGAGAGGCGCAGAGGGAGAGAGAGGATCCCAAGCAGGCTTCACGCCCGGTGCAGGGCCCAGGACTTGAACTCCCAAACCGCCAGCTCATGACCTGAGCTGAACAACCGCCTGACCCCCCGGCGCCCGGAGCCCTGAAGTGTTTGCAACCGGATGCTGCAGGCCTGTCTCTGCACCTCCCTGCGGGAGGCCTGCCGGATGCCAGGCCCTGTGGGGCTGCAGTCGCCCTGGGGACACAAAGGGGATTCTAGGAGACAGGCGTGGGGTGCGGAGTCAAGTGGAAGGAACAGGGAAAAGTTCATCTAGAGAGTTACTGGGGCGGGGGCGTGGGGACATCCTGAGGGAGACGGACCGGCCAGCATGTCTGGTGCATTCCGGAGCAGGCAGGCCCAACGCTGGGTGGGAGAGCGGTGACACGGGGAGCAGTGGGGTGCCAGGAGTTTGGGGAGCAGGGGTTCGGGGTTTGGGCGGGAGCAGGGGCGCAGGGTTTGGGCTGGAGCAGGGGTGTAGGGTTTGGACGGGAGCAGGTGCAGGGTTTGGGCGGGAGCAGGTGTAGGGTTTGGGCGGGAGCAGGTGTAGG
>NC_043713.1:480969-491901 GCF_006229205.1 Suricata suricatta
AGGTGCAGGGGCTGGGTGGGAGCAGGTACAGGGGTGCAGGGTTTGGGCGTGAGCAGGTGTGTAGGGTTGGGCAGGAGCAGGTGTAAGGGCTGTGGAGCAGGGTGCAGGGTTTGGGGAGGAGCAGGTGCAGGGGCTCGGCGGGAGGAGGTACAGTGGTGCAGGCCATGTGAGGAGCATAGTAGGGGGACACTGGAGGGCTGAGTGCAGGGCCCTGCAGGCTGTGGGAAGGTCGTGTTGGCCTGGGTTGGGGATGGTCCAGTCATCCACCCAGAGCCACCTAGAAAACTGGACACCTGCACAGAAGTTGGTGCCCCTCTGCCTTCCTGCTGCAGCCCCAGGCCCTGGGATGGCCTGGTCTCAAGGGTCCAAATGCCCTGGGTCCCAGCATTGCTTCTGTCCCTTCCTGTGTCCTGGAAACTTGGGCTTCCATGCTGGTTTGTGCAGGGAGTTCTGTGGACTGTTTAGGGACCTTCTGGGGACGGGGGGGCTGGAGAGGGCTGTTGGCCCCTCAGCCGGGCACACACAGGGCTCAAGGTATTCCACCAGGACTGCACCTTAATGCAACAGTGACTCCCAACACCCAGCCATGTGGGGTCAGAGCCCTGCCGTCTAATCCTAAGTGCATCGTGACCCTGAACATGCTTGTGTGTTTTATTAAGAGATCCTGCATCTGGGACTCATTCTGAGATGATCAGGGGCTCATGTGGCGTCCGCTGCGGTTTATGTGAGTCACAGGCGGTGTGAGCCTCGCCCAGCGGGCACGGCTGGCGGGTGGTGGTGTGGACACGTTCTGGACGGTGCCACCGCCAAATCTGTACTTTCTAAGGGTGTTCGTGCCATGGAGGACGCGCATATGGTGCGAGCAGGCGTGGGCGCGAGTGTGCGTGCGGGTGTGCAATGACACATGTGGTTGGTGTGATGGTGAGAGCCAGACCTTCCTATGCCTGCTGAGTGCAGGTGGGCTGTCCACAGGGAGGTGCCGTGGTCCTCAGGTGGCCCTGTGGGGTCGACACCGCTCCCGCGAGGGGTCTGGGGGATGGGACGTGCCCTTGCTGACCTGGGCGTTGTCCAGGACTTGACCCCTCACCCAGCACCCAACCTCCAGTGACAAGCATGCAGAGAAGGGCAGCACACAACCCCACACTGTCCACACTGCCCACACGCCCAGCCTGGGCTCCAACCTGTGGCCATGAGGGTTGACCTTTACTTTAGCTGTGTGAAGTCGATGTGCACTGACACGGACAAGGACACACGTGCATACCCCTGCACACACGTGCACACCTCTGTATATGCACAAGCATGCACACCCCTATACAAGCACGCGTGCGCACATCTCTGCACACACACAGACATGCACACTCCTGCACATACACATGCACATCCCTGTATGTGCACGTGTGCACACATGCACACTCACACCCCAGGCACACACCCATGCACACACGTGTGCACAGTGCACACTCAAGCACAGCCCAGGCACATACACACATACACACGTGTGCACACACGTGCACGCTCATGCACACACCCACGTACACACATGTGCACACATAAGCACACTCACGCACAGCCCAGGCACACACCCACGTACACACGTGTGCGCACACAAGCACACACACAGCCCAGGCACACACCCACACACACGTGTGCGCACACAAGCACCCTCACGCACACCCCAGGCACACACACATACACACGTGTGCACACACAAGCACACTCACGCACAGCCCAGGCACACACCCACACACACGTGTGTGCACACACTCACGCACAGCCCAGGCACACACCCATGTACACACGTGTGCGCACACATAGCAGCCGTACATGACCCGTTGTCCTTATTCTCAGTAACTGCAATGGATACAAATCTCCCTGAAAAAAAATCATAAACAAAAATTCAAAACAACCGACAGGAGGCTGCAGCCCGAGTTGCCGGGACGGAGGGTGTGACTCACAGCCGGTTCCGAGGGGGCCGCGGGGCCTCGGGCGGGGAGTCAGGCCTCACCATGTGCCGTGTTAGAAACCACACTTGCTCCTGTTCCCGTGACACGTGTTATTTTCTGTCGGCTTCATCACTTGCCCTCACACCTACAAGGGAAACCGAGGCTCAGGGTCAGGGAGTGTCACGTGATCTCCATGTGCACCCCTGCTGGGTATGTGGGTGCCCTGCCCACAATCCACACCCTGGGTCGGGGCGGCACTCGGACTCCGGGTAGCGCTCCTCGGCCTCGGACGGCCTGCATGTGGACAGGCCAGGAGTCCGTGTGCCGTGTCCGACTGACTGACGGGCTTGCACACCCCACGAGGTCTCATCCCAGAGGTGACAGGCCAGGGCCGTGCCTCGTGGATACGTTCATTCTGCCACAGCCATGATCACCAGGGTGCTGGGCATTCACCCCTGCACGTGCTGGGAACCGCACTTCTCTGGGGCCCGACACGGTGTCTGCCCTGTTCCTGGGGGCCGTGTCCTTGGCCTCCGTCCACTCGGAATCTTCCCTGGGGGCATGGGCCGGCCCTTCCAGGGGTCACCCACGGCTCACTCGAGCTGCGCTTGCCACCTCTTCACGCACGAGGTGTGGGCGCCGTCCACGGCAGGCCGTGGTGAGGGATGGAGACGCGACCCTCCCTGAGATCCCTCCCTGTCCACAGGGCCTGCGGTGAGGGCGAGCCCGGCACGGCCCTCCTGGGGTCACTCCGCAGGCGGCCAGGCCCGCGGCACGGCCCTCGGGCTCCTGGTGCTGCCTGGCACCCGAGAACCATCCCCTGACCCTGGCGCCTCTGGGACCCGCCCTTGGGCGGCGGCCTGACACGGCCAGGGGTCTCAGGCGGGAGGGCTCCCCACCTGGAAACTGGCAGCGTCAGTTCTGGGGGACCGTCCTTGGGCTGCTGGCCGGTGACGGCTTCCTTCCTCGATTTCGCTCCGACTCCCGTGGGCCGACCCCCCTTCCGCGCTGGCCCCACGGTTTCCCGAGCTCGCCTTCCTGTGTCCTGCTGCGAGCCTTCTGTGGCTTCCCCACACGGTGTGGCCACCGCCTTCCTCGGTCCAGGGCCGCGCGGCCACGCGGCAGTCAGCCTGCACCCTGTCTGCGGGGCCTCCGGGAGGACGGGAAGTGGGCCTCACGTGCAGGCCTTGCACACGGGGGGCCCGGAGGCCGGGTTTCAGTCTCTCCAGAGAACAGCCTGGGTCCACCCGTGGACATGGACGTGGACGTGGGGAGAAGAATCTCGAGCTGGGTGGTGCAGTGGGGCCGCAGCTCCGGGCTCCCGGGCTCTGGATCAGGCCGGTCTCCGCCTCCCTTTCCGCCGACTCTAGCCGCCCGCGCCGTCCGCTCTCCGTTGCGCTGTCTGTGCTGCCTTGTTTTACAGACATTGTGCTGATTTCCACAGAGGTCGATGCGCTTTGGCGCCGCACCCTGCCCTGGCGGGTTGGCACCAACAGCGGCCTGGGCCAGGTGGGCGACGAGAACCAAACGCCAACTATGTTGTTTCAGGGCATCTCCCTCATCGTCTCTCTCCGTCGGGAGCCAGTGCGCACGGTGCCCTGTTTGCGTCCGGGAGCTCCAAGCCTGGAGAACACGGTGGACACCTCAGTCTCGGGCTGCGCAGACCTGTCCTCTGGGTTTCAGCGTTTGTCCCCGGGACCTGCTGCTCCGAGGCCGTGCAGATGCGGGGCGTCCTGTTCCGACCCAGCTCTTCAGGTGCAGGTGGGCCATCTGTGCTGAAATCTGGGCTCAGTAAGTGGGACACAGAGGTCAGAGGTGACAGTTGCATTTCCAGATGTCAAGGCCCAGCCGACCTCCTGCAGCCAAACAGGTGTGGGCTCCTGTAGGCTGGGCCCCGAGAGATGACGGCCCAAGCACGGCCTTGTACTCTGGACAGCTCACGGGAGACCCGCTGGCCCTGGTGACCCTCGCGTAGCCGCGTGTGCCCCTCCTTGGGCTCTGTGGGTCCCTCTGGCCCCTTCCTCCCCGGATGGTTTGCGGGTGACCGGCTCCTCTGCCCACGCCAGTGGGTCCCTTGTTCTTCAAGGTCCCAGGCAGCACGCCCTCTGCCCAGGCTGGTGCACGTCAAGCACAAGAGAGAGTATGAAATCCGGCCCAAGACTGACACCCGCTTATTTGGGTGTTAGAGGGAGTGTCGCAGCTGGACAGTCACTGCGCTTGCTCCTTGGAAATTGACCGTCTCCTGGTGGCCGGTGTTGCCTCTGTGTGTCCAGATGGCCGTCGTTGGGCCCAGTGAGCCGTCAGGCTGGCTTCACGTCAGGCAGGATGTCCCCGAGGGGACACTGGCTGCCAGCTGCCTGTTAGGGGCCTTTAAACACAGGCTTCTCCCGAACGCAGATTCCAAATGTGGGTGGAAAGCTCCAGTGACTTCCTGACGGCGGTGGCCACGAGTGTGATGTGGGTATACTTAGCACTGGGTGACAGCTCCCTCCCGGCGAAGACAGCCGTGGGCGCTAATAGGTGCCAGCTGTGGCTCCGAACCTCTGCTGGCGTTTCAGGGCCCATGTCACACCCGGTGGGTAACAGGACACAAGTGGAAACGCCCACTGCCTCTCGAGAACTTTACAGACCCTCCCAGGGCTCTGCCTAAGAGGCTGCGTACAGACCCCCCCAGGGCTCCCCCCAAGAGGCTGTATACAGGCCCCCCAGGGGTCCCCCAAGAGGCTGCGTACAGACCCCCCCGGGCTCCCCCCGAAGAGGCTGTGTCTACCTGCGGAGGACTTCGGGGGGTGGGAAGACCAGACCTCAAAGAGGTCAGTTTGTTAATCAGTTTAAATCAGGCCTGATTGCAGAAAGCGCTAGTGATAGAGCATATGAAGCAAAATGCCTAAGACCATGAGGGAAGACAAAATCCTAACCAGACAGCAGGAGGCGGGGCCCACGTGGAGACACGGGGAACACGGAGCAGACTCGTGGTCCCAGGCCCTGCACAGGGGCTGAGAAGTCGGGTCCGAAGACTCGCAGGAACAGGCAGGCGGCCTGAGATGGTGCCCAAGAGGAGAGCCCCTCCTCGGGTCCAGGCTTCGCTCCGGCCGGGGCTGCGAATGCAGAGCCCCTAGAAAGTGCTCTTGTGGGGAGAAGGGCGGGGGTGTGTGTCTGCACCAGAGCAGGGGGTGTGGACGGGGGCCCGGAGGCACCTTCCTAGGAGGCCGGGGCCTCAGCAGGGGTTTGTGCTGGTTTTCTCCGCAGTTGGTAGCGGACGCCGAGCGCACCTGCTGCCCCGTGGCCGCCCCGCTGCTCGGACGCTCTGAACCTTTCAGTGGACTAACCGCAAGTTTTTTGCTTGGTTTTGCCTTTCTTGTACTTTTCCAAGAAGAGAGGTTCGAATGTGCAGGAAGGAACCCCCTGGTCTCAGTCACGGTCTCCTGGCCGTGAGTGTGCGGCACCCATGAGTGACTGGAAATCGCTCGTCAGCCGCGCCCAGCGCCCGGGTCGCCGGGCAGGGGGGTCTCGGCGGCCTCGTGTCCCTGCACCTGTGAGGGTTTCCACAAGAACACGGAAGGGGAAACTTCCGGTTTTCCTCTGAAAGGGGAAGCTGGGATCGACCATGAGTATTTTCAGTCCGTTTATTGTTTCTGCTTCCCCAAAATAGCTCTCTGCTGGTGAGACACGTCGGCGTCACAGACGGACCAGTCACACAGGGAAGCCCCTCGCGGCCCCGGCGCCTCCCTCAAGTTCTACATTTTTAACCAAAGGCTCCTTCGCAAGGAAATGAGTTAGACATTTACAAAGGTAGCTGCTGGCCCCTGGTCCCGGAGCTGCGACACTTGTTTGCTCTCAAAACCAGAATGGTGTTATTTTCAACACCATCTTTAATGCAGAGGCTTGGGCTTCAGACAGGAATCACACGTCGCTTTTCCCCGGTGGCCGCTCGGCCCTGAGGGTGCTGCGCGCAGTGGCACCACAGCGCCATCGGGGCTCATCTGGCCTCTGAAGGATTTCAAGGCTGCGTAAGATTAATTCTAACTTTCAGCTCCTCCCCAGCTGTATCGTGAGGTCAGTTCAAACCCGCTCATATGACAGCCTATCAGGAGATCTGTTGGCTCCTTAGCTGGTAGGTCCAGAGCGCCTTCAGGGATGGTTTGATCCAGCAGCTCAATGGTGCCTTCAAGTAATTGTATTTCTGTCCCAGCTCACCCTGAGGCCAGCTCCACTTGCCGTCACCAGGGGGTTCAGACAGGAACGGGTGTGTGAGAGTGGGGGGTCTCCCTGTGCCCGTGTGGGGTCAGGGCCAGCTCTGGAGGGCTAACTCTAGGCCGAATCTCCTCCCAGGGGCAGAGCGGTGCTGGATGGTGCCCTGGAGGCTGGGGCTGGTTTGGCCTTCCCAGACGTCACGGATCACAGGCACCCAGCGTCTCCTGCGAGCACAGGGTCTGGGCAGACCCCCTCCTGTCCTTCACACGCTGTTCTGACACTCCCGGCCTCAGATGGGGTCTCACCCTCAGAGCCTCTAAAATCTGAGAACGACACAGGGCAGGGACCAGGGACATAGGAACCCCTTCCTCTTTTGTATAATGGTGACTGCAGAAAATTCTGGAGAATTCTAGAAACCAAAGGCTTCCCATTTCCAGTGTTGGGTTTATTAGTGCTTGGATTTAGGAGACGGTGTGACCCCTGCTTTGGAAAGGCGGGGTTGTCATGTAGCCCGTCCACAGGGCGTCACCAAGAGGTCACCCAGGAGGGTGCACAGCTCAATCCATGCACATGAACAACAGGGCACATTTGGACTTCAGGCAGTTCCCTTGCTCGAAGGATCGACAGGACTCGGCATCACCTTCCACTTGTGGCACGGACTCCCCCTCCCCCTCCCTCTCCTTCTCCTCCCTCTCCCCTCTTCCTTCCCTCCTCCTCCGTCCCCTTCCCCTCCCCCTCCCCTCTCCTCCCTCCTTGTGCTCAGACGGATAATCTTACCGTCAAAGAATCTTTAACAAACTCAAACATTGTAGATGTTAAGGTCCAATGTTTGTAGGTCACTTTGCAAACTCCATCAAGCAGTGCACTGTGCATGTGGATGTCCGTCCTTCTGTTTGTACAGAATTTTCCATGTGCTGCTGGGCGTGCCCCCACTTTGGAGTCAGAGCTCGGGCTTTAAATACCCTGGCTCACCCAACCCTCTGCTGACCCTGGGGCACCTCCTGCAAGCCCAAGCCCCCCGGCTTGTTCCCCATCACAAACCCTGACCTCCCAGCAGGTAGGGTGACCAGGACGTAGCCCCATGGGGCAGGGCCGCCAGGCACATGCACACATATGCTTGTGCAAACACACGCACACGTGCACGCAAAGTAGGTGACATGCACTGAGGCGTGAATGCCCTCAGGCAGCAGAGCTGAGAACTGGGTCCAATAAAAAGAGAGATGCTGGACGAAGGATGCAAGTGTCTAACTTTGTCCCATGCATTATCCCCAAGGCTTTCCCTTTTGTCTCTCTCAGGAGCGCTGGGGAGCCCTGGGCACAACCAAGTGATCAGGCATGAGAGACAGTCACACGTTCACTCTGTAAGATACAATGATGTGTCTCTGCATTGGAAAGTTAGCTTCGGTCTCTATTTTTTTAAGTATCTGTGACAAGATCTAAGCTATTGTCATGGATTTGAATAAAATCTTTATTATGTGACTTGCACGCCAGAAATCTTAGAAGCTAGAGATATAGTTGAGGGAATTTGGAACATAATTTTCTACAAGTAACCTGCCTGGCCGGGTTTAAACAGAATGTACGGGAATGCCACACAGGATCTCAAGCCCCTGCTAAGAAATATTCCCACATTCCTCCGCTTTTGGTGGAGGAAGCAATTTGCCCTGGATTGCCAGGCAGGGCTCCAGATCTCACAAGAGTCCTGCCCAGGCACACGCACGTGCATGTCCACACTCACACCCATGTGACCTGTGCACACTCGTGCGTGTGCGCGCACACGCAACGCCCCACTCGGGGGAGGTGGCCTCTGCTGTTGCGAGCACAGGGAAGGGCATGAGGGACCAGCTGGCTTGGGACTCATGACCCACGCCCGCCTTCCTCCAGCCGCCAGCTATGATGGGCACCAGAGGCCGGCGGGCGGGGCCTGGCTGCGTGGCGGGAGGTAGTGGGCACCAGACAGGCCGCGCAGACGAGGGCCTGAGAGAGCCCCGGCCCGGTCCCACCACAGACCGAGGTTAGGAGGGGTGGGGTCCCTGCTGGTGGGGACCCACCGGCCAGTGCGCCCCAGCCCTGGAGCTGTAAGGTGAGGCTTCTGCAACCACGGGATCATTTCTGTCATTTTTCTGGGGCCTCAGAGCCAACACCTCACAGGCAGCTCCCTCGCGGCTGTGCAGAAAAGCACTGAAGGAGGGGGTGAGTTCCTGATCCCACTGAGCCTCTGGCTACACCCGACCCCTGACAGAGGCCTGTGCAATCAGGCAGAAGCGATTGTGTGCGGTGCTCCCGGGAGCACGGAGCTTCTGGGCCAGTGCGGCCCTGGGGTCATCTTCCCAGCTCCTTCTTGCCTCCCACCATGACTGATTCCAGGACGCGCCTCCAACGAACCGGCCAGCTGTGCCCCGGGCGGGCGCCTGTCCTGACCCTGGCTCTTTGGCCGGCCGGGGAGGGGGTGCCAAGCAGGAGCCTCAGTGGTGCTTATCCTTAGTGCCTGTGGACCTAGCTGCTCCCACAGTGAGGGCCGAAAACAGGGGAGTGGTCAGCTGTGGCCACAGGGCAGGGCTGGGGGGCAGTTGGGGGGCTGCGGGAGGGGAGCCTGGCCTGCGGGGGCTGTGGTTGGGGGGCTGTGGGGCGGAGCTTGACCCGTGGGGGGCTGCGGGTGGGGGGACTGGGGGGCTGTGGGTGGAGCCTGGCCCGCGGGGGCTGTGGGCAAACCTCTGTCCACTGTTGACTCCTAATCCCGGCTCTTCGTTTGCAAGATAAAGAGAGTGGAGGATTTAGAGCCCAATCCGGTTTTGGTACTTTCTTCACAGAAGCTCCTCCTTCGCTCTTTGCTGTTGGCTCCAGAACAGCCGTGACACGGCAGTGGTTTCGAGTGTCCACAGGGGCGCAAACGCGGGCTCGGTCCGCTTCGGGGTGCCGCCGCCCGCCCTGGACCTCGGCCCTACAGCCCCCGCAAGCACCGGTTCCTTCCTGTGCGCATCGGCGCGTCCTGGGTTTTGCTGGATGGAGGACCGGTGGCCGCGGGCCGTGGTGACTGTGTCATCACTCACATCGTGGGCCTGTTGTCCTCAGCTGAGACCCTTCCTTGGGGCGCGGTGGGGGTACAGACGGTTAGGTCGCAGACCGTATTCTCACGATCTCCCTGAAATGTTCTGAAATTCCCGACAGAATCCGGGTCTGAAGGCCTCGCAGACGAGCTGCGTGCGTCTGATGGTCAGGGTGGGAGTCACTGCTCCCAGGAGGGAGCTGCACCCCGGAGGCACTGCCCGGCGTCGGGCTGGGGGAGAAGGCGGCAGGGCCTAGAGGGCATGAGGCCCATTTGGTGGGAGCGACCATTTGGTGGAACGTTCCAGGCTCCTGTTTCGAAGGGGCTGCAGTGACCCAGGTGCAGGGAGAGCAGGGGGACCCAGCCCTCGCAGGCACTTCCCCCCTTAGGCCTGCAGGGCGCGAGGCCCTGACCTGTGGCCGGGGCTGTGGGGGCTCCCTGGACCTGCCCCTCCTTGGTGGTCCCGCGACAGCTGCCCGCGCCCCCTGCCGCACTCTCTGCCCCCAGCGACCCCTGGGCCCGTGGTGGGCGGCTCAGGCCAGGCCCTCTTCAGGGAGCCGCGGGGTGGAGGGTCCTGTCCTCCGTGGAAAACACGCCACTGCAGGTTGCAGGGCCACCTGCCTTCTGTGTGGCCTTAGGCTCCGCCCACCCCCTTGTGATCACAGTGATGGCCTCTCGGTGATGAGGGTTCTGTCGCTGTGGAGGCGCCGCCACGGTGATGATGGTGATGGCGTGATGATGTCATTACGACTGACCAAATGTGAGGGTGACGACGGTGATGACGGCGTGGTGACAAGGCTGCCACGTGGCAGCTGGTGATGCCACTGGTGGCCAGCACTTCCGGTGCATGGAGCGTCACTCCAGCCACCTGGCACATACTAACTCCTGTAACCCCGTTAACCTGGTTTCAGATGTGGAAACTGGGTGCCGGAGCTCCTCTGGTGACTGAGCACTGGGCGCCCACCTTCCTCCGGCCTCGAACCTCTGTCTGCCGGGTGGAAGCCTGGCATCTGAGCCCCAGCTGAGGGTTGGGTCCTCCTGGCGCTTTTCCCAAATTCACCCTGCACCGCTCCCCTGCCCCTTCTTTGGGCCCCGCAGGCAGGCTCTCCGCGGAGTCCTGAAGTGCAGGCCCAGGGCAGGCGGTCACAGACGCCGGGTGCTTGGTCCCATGGGTCCGGCCCTGGGACGCCCGGGGAAGAGCCGTGAGCTGCCCTTGTGTGCAGTCCGTCCGAAGGACCTCTGGAAACCGTCTTTGACGTCTTCTCCCTTTACTAACAAAGCCCGTGGCGGCTCTGTGCCCGCTGGCCTTCTGGCCATAAGCGACATGGCACCACGCCTCTTTGTGGACGCGGCTGTGCAATCGGCCCACTAAGGACATGGAGCCCAAAGCAAGCGACACAGTGTGCCCACCGGCCTCAGCTTTGCCTCCCCGTGCCCTCCCTCCTGGTCCTGCCTGTTTCTCGCCCAGGCCCAGGCCCTGTGGAGGGCTGTGCCCTGGTCAGATTGGCTCTCTGGCCCTCCTCTTTTCTGGGTTGCTGAATTTGAGATCCTGGAGTAAGTTCCTGGAAGCGAAGGACTTCAGTAAATTATGGTGAAAGGGTGTTTCTTTAAACCAAAACCAAAGCTCAGATTGACATAGGAACAGAGCACAGCCTGCTCTAGGCCACCAAGCTATGAGGCGTGTGTGCAGGGTGAGTGCCGTGTGTGTGCAGGGTGAGCACCATGTGTGTGCAGGGTGAGTGAGGCGTGTGT
>NC_043713.1:492001-506806 GCF_006229205.1 Suricata suricatta
GAGGCATATGTGCAGGGTGAGCGAGGCGTGTGTGCAGGGTGAGCGCCGTGTGTGTGCAGGGTGTGTGAGGCGTGTGTGCAGGGTGAGTGCCGTGTGTGTGCAGGGTGAGCGAGGCGTGTGTGCGGGGTGAGTGCCGTGTGTGTGCAGGTGAGCACCATGTGTGTGCAGGGTGAGCGAGGTGTGTGTGCAGGGTGAGCGCCGTGTGTGTGCAGGGTGAGCGAGGCGTGTGTACAGGGTGAGCACCATGTGTGTGCAGGGTGAGCGAGGCGTGTGTGCAGGGTGAGCGTCGTGTGTGTGCAGGGTGAGCGCCGTGTGTGTGCAGGGTGAGCGCCGTGTGTGTGCAGGGTGAGCACTGTGTGTGTGCAGGGTGAGCACCGTGTGTGCAGGGTGAACGAGGCATGTGTGCAGGGTGAGCGTGTAGTGTGTCATAAATTGGTGCAGATTCCATCATCTCGGGCTGGGAAAGTGCAGAACACAGTCGGATCTGAGCCCCGTGAAGACTGCATCTCGTATTCGTTGTGCTTTCGTTAGTTTCCGTCTGTATCATGTCTTTTCTTGGCTTGGAAACACCAGAATAGAAACTCATGAAATTAAACATATTTGCCCTTTCAAAAAAACTGTGGTCATCGACTTTTGCTCAAAATGAATAATAGTATTCCTTAATTTATATGGCAGAGGTGTCTTTGAAAAGCAGATTAGGAACAGAATTTTGCTAGATTGGGTCTTGTTAACTACAGTCTGACTACACCAGAGACTCTCTAGGAAGAAGAGGTTAATGTCTAAGTAAAATAAAATCTTGTCATAATGAAATTCTCTAATTTTTTTGTATTATTCGCTTAGATTTGGGATATGAGACTTCCTTAAATGAAGTCTCCCGGAGCAGTGAGAACCGACTTTGCTCACAACTCGCGTCACCACGGGCATTTCTCCTCCGAAAGCAACAGCCAGACCGGAACCCACCGTCGGCGCGTAGGGTGACGGATCGCAGGGCCTCGCGGCTCCTGTTCCGCCTGCTTATGATTTTAGTACAAGCTGCCGTTGGGACTCTTCATTTGTATTATACTGTACCGCCAGAGGAAATCGCATCTACAAAAGTCAACTTACAGTTATTTTCCAGGATTGTGGAAAAATATTCCGACATATCTCCAGATGACTTGCATTCCAGACAAGTCCTGTCAGCTGCGCCGTCATCGAAAAACCTCCCTGGCGGCTGGAGCGGAGGACACGGTCTCTGTCGCGCTGACTGCATCGGTCCCGTAAGATTTTCCACATCACGCAGACGCAGTGCCGACCGCTGTCACCGCCACCACGATGTCTCCATTATGCATTGTTGTTGTTCTGAAATTCAAACCTAACTTGGCATCTGGTATTGAATCTGGCAAACTAATAGGGGTAGGGTAGGAAATCCCCGGCAGGGATTCCTGGGGCCATGGAGCCCTGGCGGGTCCTGGGGGTCCTGGTGGGTCCTGGCGGCTCCTGGCAGAGCCCTGGCGGGTTCTGGGGGGTTCTGGCCAGTCCTGGGGGGGGGGTCCTGGTGGGACCTAGCAGGTCCTGGGGGTCCTGGTGGGTCCTGGCGGCTCCTGGCAGGTCCAGAAGTTGCCCGCCCCCGCCCCCCCGACACAGTCTCTCAGCCCAGGACCTGAGGCTGAAGGCTCTCCCCGCGGAGGCCGGTGCTGTGCTGCAAATGTCCACCAGGGGCTCTGCTTGCTCTTTCTCAGGAGTCACCGGCCTCGGCCTGGCTCTGGGGTAGGACGCAGGCAGCTGAGAAGCTAGGGCCAATGTGCCGTGTTCGTGTCCACGCAATGGAGGCCGCTGCCCCCTCCCTGTGACCCTTGTCCGTGAAGATGCTTCCTCATCACCAAGGAAGGCGTGGCCGGTGAGACCGAGACCCTTGGGAGGGACGTGGGGGCTTCATGCCTGGAGACACAGGGAGACAGGCATCACCGCCAGCCGAGGGCTCCCTGGCCAGGGCCCGGATGTCCTTCTGCCCAGGGGAGGTGCCCCTAGGCCGCTCTCCGGCTGCTCGCTGCTGCCCTGTCCAGCTCTCCGGGGTCAGGCACGGGCACTGAGGTTGCCAGGGTTGTGGTGATGGTCCCCACAGAGACCAGGAGCTGGCAGGTGAGGAAGGGGCGGCAGGCCGCTGGTCCCCACAGTGCCTGTCCTGGCAGACGCTGACCCTCAGTGTCATCTTGCTCGGCTGTCTGTCTGGGTCCTCCTTGGAAGGAAACACGTGGTTGTGGCCACAGACCTGCTGTTGGTGCAACGGAGCAGCCAGAACAGTTGTAGCAGGAGCCCCCCTTTCCCAGGTCAGGAGCCCCCGCTGCAGTGGGGGCCATGACCGCCCTTTCCCCAGGGGACTCTCCCTGCCCCTGCCCCCAGGACGGGGCATAACTCGGTTTCAGTGACATTTCCAAGAGCTGTCACTGTCTTCAGCTCTCTGCCCCAGGGACGCAGCTCAGCCTCCAGGTCACTTCCCACTCAGATGTGGAGCCTGGCCTGACAAGGTGAGGGGGCCACACAAGGTGTCCCTGACGGACTCGGCGTCGCCGGCTGGACGGTCTGGGATTGCTGTTGTCCATCCTGCACACTTTGGCCCGAGTGTCCATTGCAATGCCTTTCACCGCCGAGGAGTTTGGAAATTTGGAGACAGTATTCTGAGTCCAGAGTCTCAAAAACAAGCAGATCCTGAGTGACTGTGATCCAGTCGTAGGCTTCACCACAAGAAGACGGCGCCCATGAGGGCACCACGTGCCCAGACAAAGTCACCGGGGCGAGCGTGGCCTGGCCCCCAGAGGAGCTGGCTCTCTGTGCATGCGGGCCGCGGCCAGCACGCCTCCGGCCCAGCCTGAGGGCACGGGCCCTTGGGGCCCACTTAGTGCCACGGGCCGCACGTTCGGGTGGATTTAGGGGGTGAATCTCAGGGTTCGAAACGGCCCCAGCGAAGAGCCGGAGAGCCGTCTGCGTGCCCGCGGGTCAGACGAGCTTCCTGCAGGCCCGAGCCCCGGTCAGCGAGTCCGCGCCGCGTGGTGCCCAGGCGTCTGTGAGCAGAAACACGCGCACACGGCGGGTGCGCTCGGTGGAGGAACACGTGGCCAGAGCCCGGCAGGAACCCAGCGCCGTGTCTCCATGGGCCTGGCCGCGGTCAGCGTTTGCTCATGGGGGGTGACTCCGTGGCGGGTCAGACCCGTGAACAAGGAGGGCCTGTCCCCAGGGAGCCCCGCCCGCAGGTGGGCCGTGACTTCCTACGGCGCCCGAGACGTGCAGGTACACGTGCTTCATGCGGGCTAAGAATGAATAAACAAAATACGTGGGCTCCATGTGAAGACGGCACGCATATGTGCAAACAGGCATGTGCGTGTGTGTGTGCACACGCATGTGCACACATACTTGAAACAATTCTTCTTTCTGTTTACTGACATGCCAGACGGGGGCCGCTGCTGACACTTCGCTTCTCGGTTGGGGGGGGTGACCCGAGGCCTGACGGCTCCTCCCTGGGGGCCCCGGGGCTGAGCGCCCTCGGGGGCCGGGGGCCTCCGTGCGGTGGGAGTTTTACAGGAGCCGGGACCCCCAGCCTCATGGAGCTGCTCCGTCTTACTTTATGTGATTACTTTTCCAACGTTGTAACTTCAAAGCCACATTTTTCTTTCTGTCTTACGTGCCGGAGGCAAAACCAGGATTCGAGGGCTGGGGCCGGGCGGCTGGGCTGGCTCGCCCGGGGTGGAAACAGGCGAGGCCAGGCCACCTTGTGGGCCGATGGTGCCAGGCCCTCTGGGTCACTCTCCGCCAGCACCGCGCGGCTGGTCAGATGCACAAAGGCCTTGCCCACCAGACGGGACCTTGCACAGAGGGAGGGGACCCTGCGGTCTGACCACACCCCCACGCTGCTCGCACAGAGATGTCCAAGTGCAGGGTAGACAGTGCAGGGTCCGGGCAGTAGAGAGCACCCAAGGGGTCCACTCTCCAGGGCGGTGAGCACACAGGGTCCCTGCCTTGAGGGCTCTGCGCTGGCCCCCGGCCCCGGGACGCAGGCTGGAGCCCCTTGGGGCCGGCTGGGGGCCGCTTGTCTCAGTGCTGAGCGGCGTGGTGGGGTCACACGCCGAAGTGCAGGGTCCCAGAACAGGGGGCCTCAGGGTAGTGCCCCGGCGGGTGTGGGTCAGGCTGCGGAGGACATGGCATCTTCGGGGAAGCTCCGGGCCGGCCGGGGGATGAGATGTTGCATCGGCAGTTCAAGGGCAGAGTCCTTGAGGACGGACGGTGCCCCCCTCCTGGCCCCGAGTTCCGAGGAGGGATTGCCGTGAGCCGCCAGATACACGGCCAGCTTCACGAAGCCGCGAGTGTCTGCCTGGTGGAGAATGCTCTCGGCGTCAGATGCAGGGGCCCCGGCTCCTGGACGATCAGGCTGGAGGGTCGGTCTTATGAGAACAGAGCTCGGGGACACGCTGGAGTCTAGGAGGGGAACCCTCGCCGGTGACGCTCAGGGATGGCCACAGAGCGGACGTGCCCAGGCGCCCGGGGCTTCTGCTCCACATTGCAGGCGTCCGCTTCTCGTAGAAACACCGAGTGGAGCGTGAAGGCCACTGCGGGGTCGGACGGCTGCAGGCTTCCAGGCTGGGCCCCAGGTCTCGAGCCTCCCGGCTTCCTGCTCTGCGAACCTGGGGGCACATGGAATGCCATGCGATGTTTTCTCCTTCCAATCAGATTACTCTCCGCTGGCACTGAGGGGAACTAGTGCCCATCATCCCTGGGAGTGTCTCCGTCTCCTGTGCCCCATGAGTCTCGGGGCCTGGGAGGTGTCTTGGGGAGGCCACCTTGGTTGCTGTGTCCGCCCCACAGGACATGGGTCTCTGGTGTCCCTGTGCCTTGTTTGCGCACCGGTCTTGGCCATTTCTGGAGACTCGATGCTTGTGGCCCAGCTTCCCCGGGCACTACACACAACAGCCCCTCCAAGCAAGTCCTGCCCCGGGAAGCAGGCCCCAGCCTCCCCCTGCCCGCTGCAGGGCCTCTCCTGGCCTCCCCCTGCCCACTGTGGGGCCTTGCCCAGCCTCCCCCTTCAGCTGTGGCAAGGCGCTAGGGAGAGGCCCACCCCTGCTGGCTCTCCTCTGCTCCAGGACCCCAGGGGCCAGGCACTGGCGGTGCCAGGAAGAAATGATGTCTTCCGGAAGCTCTGCCATGGTGCAGGCCCCGCCCCCTTGAGCTTGTGGTGTGACTGGGGCGGGGGCCACGGTGGGGCGGGGCCATGGTGGGGCGGGGTGGACTGGGGCGGGGCCATGGACCAGGCAGGGCCTCCAGGTCAGAGCTCCCTCACTCCAGGTGGAGCCCTTGTTGAAAAGTCCCCAAACAAGCACACACGGTCCCCAAAGGCTGGGGACCACTGACCAGGACGATCTGCCCAGGCAGCCTGTGACCTCCGGGCTGGGCCCCCGACTCTGGTCGCCTCCTGCGGGGTCTGTGCTCTGCCTCCACTGCCGGGCCTGTCCTGGGCACCACCTTGCCTGCTCCGACCCCAGTTCTCCGGGCAGACGGGGTCACACACACGGGGCTCGCGTGGGGTGGACACAGCCACGCACGGAACCGAGAGCCAGCCCACGTGGGACTTCCCGCCCACCCACCGCTGACCCCAGTGTCGTCTGCAGAGAGGCGGCTGTGCGGTCTCCAGGTCGCGTCCATCCCCCGAGCGCGTGCGCGTGTGTGCGTCTGCCTCCATCCCGCGCGGCTTTTCCCTGCAGACGCCCACGGAGCGGCCGGCCACCAGGTACGCGGACGGGAGTGGCCCGTCCACAGCCCGTGCTCCGCGCCCACCCCTGGGGCTTGGCCTCCGAGCAGGGGCTGCTCCCCCCGCCCCCCACTGGACTCAAGTCATCGGCTGGTTCTGCTGGTCACCGTCTGGAATCAAAGCTGATTTCCTACACGAAAAGCACCTTCTCTGTCCTGCACTGGCGCTTGGCTTGGCGTCCCCCATCTAGATGCTTCAGCTGCGCGTGACGCCCCAGGTGCCGGCGCCTCCCTCAGGCCTGCTGCTCCACCCCTGGACTCGGCACCCGGTGTGGAGGTCACGGCCGCTCTCAGGCTTTCCCACAGCTCAGGTCCGTGGTCGTCACGCTGGTCGGATGGGCTCTTCAATCAGGGAAGCGAGTTATTGTGCATCTGCGGCCCCCTGAGACAGCCTGGCAGAACAGATGCCCAGCGCATAGTTGCTGAATCGGATTATGTTTTGTTAAATGAAAACACAGGCACTCGAAGGGCCTGGAGGCAGGGAGACGGCGGCCTGGGGTGGGGCTTGGGGGGGCCGGTGTCAGGCCAGAGTCTGGGCAGAAGCTGCAGGGCCTGCTGTGGGACCAGCACAAACCCAGGGACTCACAGACGGCTGCATGGCCTCTGCCGCAGAACGCACAGTGCCAACTCCTCCAGGCAGGCCTCCAGGATGCTCTTCCATATCCACAGAAAGATAGCCCCACTGCACTTTCCAGAAAGCACTTTCCAGCCATCACCTGGGGGAGACAGACTGAACATTTGCTCTATTAATAAGCTGTCCTCTTAGAAAGTTGCCAACTTGCTAAGCTACAATGTCTAGCTGTTATTATTTGTTTTGGTCTCAGAACACCTTCCAGAGTTATTGAAGACCCCCCCCCCAGAGCTTTTGTTTCCATGGGGGCACCTCCTGGGACATATCATACTAGCAATTAAAGCTGAGAAATTTAAAAAATATTTATCGACTGACTCACTTGAAAGTAACAATAATAAACCCTTTCAGTACTAGCGTAAGTAACCTTTTATGAAACCTGGCGAGAAGAATCTCTTTCACGTCTAGCTTAGTGGTCAGAATCTCACCTCTGTCCCAAGTGTTTCTTTGGAAAAGAGGAGCATTTTGTTGGACTTTTCAGACAATCGTGACTGGTTTTGGCGTCGCGCACATCGTGACAAGCGCTAGTGTCTCGGGGCTGCCCCGCGGACTCGAGCCGCGCCCGCCGACTGCTCCGTCCAGGCCCCGCGGCCTGAGCGACGGGCCAGGGCGGTTTCTGACGCTGCCCCGCTCGGCCGGAGCGCGTTGGGGCCGTGCAGATCCGCCGAGCGTCCCGCGTTTCTTTATTTGGCATCGACCATCCGACCGTCCCGTCTCCGCCCACCTGCTCAGAAGCGTGGGGACTGGGGGCGGGTCGGGGGCTCGGGGAGTTTGCCGGAAAGTTGACATTCTGTCATCAGCAGCAAGTACTGTTGGGCCGTTTGCCTCAAAGCGAAGTGCTCACCTGGTTCATTTCTGAGTAAGCATCGGCCTGACGCCCACAGCCGAGTGACCATCGGTGTTGGCCAGGGGCCGGCTTGGTCTGGGCCAGGCCTCCTCCTTCCCGGCGCATCAGGCGGCCCCGAGTGCCCCGGAGGCGCACACGGGACAGGACCGGTACCCGAGGGTCGGAAGGTCAGAAGGTAGCACCTCCAGCTGTGTTGAGGGTACTTGTCAGTGACCCGCATCGTGTGGCTTCATGGCAAGGACGTGATCCCGGACGAGCAGGCATCAGAGGCTGACGCCCCTCGGCCCCACCGCGAGCCGGTTCTGACCTCGTGGGCCGGCTGGTGGCGTCTGGCGCCCTGGGGTCCCGGGGCCCGGCTCTGGAGCTGGTCTCTCACCAGTCGGCCACCAGCTGCCGTTTGGCGGGCGGTGGATCAAGCCGGCAGGTGAGGCAGAGGGTCCGTGGGCCGGCGCCGGAGCCGCAGGGTCTGGTCCTGGCCTGACAGCCACCGTGGTGCCGACCTGGAGCCTTGATCATGAACCCGAGGACGTCATGCCGGACCTCCAGTACCCCTTTCCACGTGAAAGCACCCCTGGGCTGTGGGGATGGACCTCCTCCTGGGCCCGGTGCCCACGGGCACTCAGACCTGTGTGGTTGGCCCTGAGCCGGAGATCCGAAGTCTCAGGGTTAGCTTGGAGACACTGCATTGCCATTTGTTTTCGGATATTGAATTTCTGTGATCACAGCTCTCCTTAATCTTTGTACACGTACCTCTCGGAGTCAAGTCCGGCTGCTGGGGCCGGACAGAGCGGAGTGTCCCCCTGCCCGGGGCACACATGTCCGTGGGGCGCAGTGCCCAAGAGGTGGGGCAGTCTCTGTTTTCTGCAGCTGGCTTGTTCCACTATAGAGCCGAGTTCAGTCGGTAAACATTATTCACGGACACTCAATATGGACACTTCAGCCTCTACGGTTGCTCCATCGACCTCCAGAATGTGGTCAGCAGCGACCTCTCCCTTCCTCACAGCAGCTGCTCGGAGCAGGGGTGCAGGACGCGCAGGGAGGGCGGGTCTCCGGGGTTGGCGCCCAGGACTGGTCCAGCCGGGCAGCTGGGTGGAGCCGGCGGGGGCGGACGCTCAGGGAAAGGCTGTCCCCACTCATCACGACTACCCTGCAGTCTTGGCCCCACACCCCCGCCCCCGTCTCTGAAAATACGGCACTGACACCAAGGACGCTGGACTCTCCTTCCAGCTTGGCCGACGGCGCGAGGCGTTGGGAGACTTCCTGCCCGGGGCACACGGGCGCCTGCCCTCACACTTTGGGCTCCGGCGGGCGAACCACGAGGAGGCATGTGGGGGGTGTCGGGAGAGAACACACAGCGAGGCAGCGAGCCGTGCCCCGTGCAGCTGCCAATACCCTGCTCCCGGGGCCGGGCGCTGTCTGTGCTGCCAGCACCCACGTGTCTGTGTGTGCCCGTATGTGCCCACGAGTGCCTGCATGTGCCCATGTGACCGGGTGTGACCAGGCCTGGCTAACACAGTCCCGCTCCCACTTGTATCCGCGGGGCTCCAGCCGCGGAGTGGACCAGACCGGGGGCCTCGGTGAAGGGCACTCCTGCCCTGGGCTCACGCTGGAGGCCACGGGCCGAGCCCCGCTTCGAGCACCGGAGACGCAGCGTCTTCCTGCTCGCCATGGCCTTGCCTCCATGGCGGCCCATGCGGGGTCCCGGCCCCCATCCTGGGCGGAAGCTCACAGAGACTCGGCCGGGGCCTGTGTCCGCTCTTGGGCACTGGGCACTTTCTACTGGACCCCATCCTGGGCATGCATCCACCTCTAAAGGTCACCTGCCCGGGGCGCCTGGGGGCTCAGTCAGCTAAGTGTGCCTCAGGTCATGATCTTGGGGTTCATGGGTTCGAGCGGCGCATTGGCTCTGCGCTGGCAGCATGGAGCCTGCTTGGGATTCTCTCTCTGTCTCTCCCTCTCTCTCTTCCCCTCCCCTGTGCTCTCGCTCTCGCATAAATAAAAAATAACATCAGATAATAAAGGTCACTTGCCTGGCCACTCCCCTGGCTTGTGCTACTTCGGGAGGAGCTGCACGTGACGCCTAGTTCAAGGCCATAGGAGGAGCCGCCGGCTCTGGGCGATCTGGGAGCCCCTCTAGGTGACAAGGGTCCCTGTCCTCTGCTGATGGGGGCTGGCGGAGCACGTTGTCACATGTCATCTATGGCCGTGGTCCCACGCCGGCTGTGTCCCAGAAGCCCCCTGGCTGCCTTTGTCTGCAGGTCACACGGGTCCTGCCTTGGGGACCACTCTGCAAACACGCAGCTCGGGAGTTGTGTTCCTCCGCACGCTGACGGCCCCAAGCTCCAGCCACACGAGGGACAGGCTTTGATGACCTCGGGAGCCCCGCTCAGCCGAGCTCAATAGCAGATGCGTCTCCCCTCCAACGGCCCGAGACCCCACCCGGAGGCAGGAGGGACGCCGTGGGTCTGGGCTGGCCGGCTCCTGGGGATGGGACGTCAGGCGCTCTGGGCCAGGGATGCTACACCTCGCGGGGAGCAGGTGGGCGGGACCAACTGTGCGGGGGCGCAGGGGGGCCCCAGGAGGAGCAGCATCCCCGCCAGCACACCCCCCTGCAAGGGAAATGGGCGGTCTCCGTGTTGGGTGCAGAGCACCTGGCCAGCAGGGGAGGGCGGCCCAGGGAATGCCCTGGAGGTGCCATTGTGGGGGTGGGGGCCCTGAGGTCTCGGGGCCTCCTGTCCTCCCAGGGGTGTGGGGCCGCGGCCCCCATGCACGTGCTGCCCCGTGTCCCTGGCTCCTGTTTCTGGGACAGCACGTGGTGAAAATGGGAATTTCCTAAACTGCACAGAAATCACCACAAAGGTCATTTATTCCAAAGGGTGCTGAGATTTTAGGGACAGGGTTACGTGTGATTTCCTGCGGCGTCTGAGGGGTCAGACACAGGAAGCTGTGCTCCGAGCCTGCCGGCTGTCCCTCGTCTCCCTGTCACTCAGCCGGGAGCCTGGATCCCGCCTCATGGCGCTCGTCCTCCTGTGCTGACAGCTGGGCCCGTCCCCCTGAGCCCCGCTTCCTGGCTCAGCCCCGGAATCCTCCACCGCTGAGCCAGCCCCCGCGGCTGCGCTCCTGAGCTCTGGGGGGGACGCGCTCGGGCTCGAAGCCCACCCGCCGTCCACGTGTGACTCGGGCTGGCTCTGCCCTCCTGGGTCGGCGCCACCCTTCCTGGTCACTCGCCCGCCTGCGGACGTGGCTCTGCCCCCCGACCCCCGCTCCCAGGCTCACTTACCTGGCACTCGACCACAGGGGACCTGCCGGACCCCCTTTGGGCTTGACAGCAGGCTTAGGAGAACACAGGGGCCTAGAAGGTGGCTCTGGCCGTCCCCACGCCCCCTCACCTTTCCCCGGATGGTGGGTCGTAGAGCGAGTTTATAGCTTGCCCTCAAGGCAGAGTGGCCGTCACTGGTGTGGCAGCATCGCGGGCCGGTCGGCAGGCGGGCCTCTGGCCGGGCTCACCCTGCAGCCTGCTCCTCACAGCAGCCCCTGCCTTTGATTCTACAGCCCCTTCATGTCGAGTCTACAGTGCTGGTGACGGGCGGGGACCTGGCCAGGGCCGCTCCCGGACCACGGCGGGGCCACCCCACCTCCAGCAGAGCCAGGCCTGGGGCCGCGGTGTGGAGAGGCGGGACGGGACCCCGACTCCTCCAGGCGGACGTGCCTGCCGTGAGCCCAGGGCCACCTGTCACCAGCCTCAGAGGCTCCGGGCGGGGGATGGGCGACCACGTGCCTCCGGCCTGAGTCACACGGGCTTGTGTTCAGCGCCCAGTCTCCATGCGTGAAAAATCTGCTCTTTGGGAAGTGTCTTCCCCCGGCCTTTCCACACAAAGCCCAGACCCCGGGCAGGTTAAGACGCTGCGGCAGATGCGGGGGAGGAACGCCGGGGGGCGGTGGGGTCGGGGTCGCTCTGGAGTCGTGCTGGGGTAGGGATGGAGGTCACGGCGGGGTCGGGGTCGGGGTCACGGCGGGGTCGGGGTCGGGGTCGGGGCCGCGGCTGTCCCTGGGCAGCAGGCCGCGGGCTCCTCTCCGGGCCTCACGCAGGCCCCTCCTCGGGCCGAGCTCCGGGAGAAATGGCGGGGGCATCGGGACGTGCCCCGTGGGGCCTGGATCACGCTCTCGGTTTAATAAACGGCGGCTCCCTTTGCAGCAGATAAAACAACTGCTCGCTGTAAGTGAATTAATACAACTCTTGCCATCTTATTCTTCTTAGATGCGGAGCTAATTTGGAAAGACACATGTTTCTCACAGCTGCCTGGTGTGCAGGGCTCGGGGGCGGGTGGTGGAGAGAGCCGGCCCCTAGCGTGCGGTCCTCGCCACTGGAGCGGTGATTAGATTAGGGCTCTCGCCCCTCCCGCCGCCGCTGCCGGACACCGAGTCCTCGTGAACTTCTCACGCTCCCCGTGGGCCCGCGGTCCTGAAGCAAATGTCCGCCAGGCGCCCCTGGGTGGGTGCCCCCCTCCAGGACGAGCCCCGCGGGGATGCACACGCCCTGTGGCCACGTGGCACCAGGGGCCCCCGGTCACGAGGCTGCAGGGGCTGGGGGCTCCTCTCCCTGCCACCAGGGGAGCCGGGACCGGGGCCCGACCTCGCGGCCGGCCGCCCAGGCGCCTGGCGGCCCTGCTAGTCCGCAGTGGGGCCAGGCCTGCAGGCTCTTCCCAGGAGGAGACCTGGCGGCAAGGCTGCTCCTGCCGGGCAGAGGGTGCTGGAGGCATGACGAGGGGGCATCTCTGTGGGCAGCCCCAGCCAGAGCTGGGCCCCGATGGGGCTACTGGGGTGCCTACCCGAGGGTGTCACCTGGCAGCACTGTCTCGGCGGCCGGAGCCCCTCTTCCTGCCGCGGGGCCTGCCTGTCCTGCGGGACCATGGACGGGCCTGTGGTGGCGCGGACGAGGCCCTGACCCTCAGCCGCTGGAGGCCTGGGTCTGCCTGCTGCACCCGTCTCTTCACCTCGGGGTCTCTGCTGTCAGCACACCCCTCAGCTGGTGCGGCTGTGCCCCGGGTTCTGAGGCTGAGGCCACATGGTGAGAGATGCGGGGCGCCCCCCACTCAGGGCCTAGCCACATCCGTCTCAGGCGAAGCTCAGGGAGGCCTCGGACGGAGTGCTCAGAAGCCCATTTCACAGATGGGGACACTGAGGGCAGAGTGGGGGCCGAGGGCAGGCTGTGGAGCCTGGGGCCTGCACCGTGGGGGGGGTGGGGAGGCCTGGGCCCCTCGTGAGTCTTGACACAGGGCTGTGTGGACCGGCATGGTCCTCCCCGGCCGGCCGTGAGCACCTGCTTTGGGGTCTCTGTTTCCACGTACTTCTGTGCAGCTAAGACTCGGGGGGACGGTGGGTGGGGTGGAGGGCGGGTGTGCGTGAGAGGGAGGGGGTGCAGGCAGCCAGGAGGCGGGGCTCGGGGCAGAGCAGCCTCGGGTTGGTGGGGCCCCTGGGGGAGCTGGAGAAGGTGCGGCCCGGGAGGGAGCCTCCAGTCCGGGCCATGCGGTTATATAAAGGCCATGGAGCGGCCGCCAGGCCTGTTGCTCTGTGCTTCCTGGTAGAAGAAACACCAGGTCTCCTGTTTCTAACAGAGTCTAAATAATGACCTACAAGTTACTGTGTGAGCAGGAAGCCGAGGGAGAGGGCAGACCCCCGTGTAGAAATCCGGGGATTCTGCCCCCCAGGAAGGAGCTCACCCTGGGGTCGGGGGTCTCCCCACAGAGAAGGGGCAGGGGTCACTCCACATGGGACCCGTCAGGACCCCCCGCTCCACGGCCACACAAGTGTCAGCCACGGTGACCTCTGTGCATGGCTCACCTGGACCGAGGGGTGGCACCTCCCCCCAATCCATAACTCCTGTGTCGCCACCGGAAAATGAGCAACCCTCCCACCCCCCACACACACCAGGGGCACCTGAAACGTCCACTACCATCCTGGCATCAGAAACAGGACCGTCTGGGGGGCTGTTGCAGCCCCGAGGAGCCTAGGGTCACGGGAGGTCCAAACGGGACGCGCTGACCTGCCCCAATGGGGTCCCGGGACAGAAGGAGGACAGCGGGGGCACACGGAAGAAATCTGAACGAAACACGGATTTGGTCAATGATGCCGTGTTACTGTGAGTTCATCGTGCATTCATTAGCACAGCACCCCTGGGACTGATACACCGTCACCCGATGTGTGAGCGATGGGGTGGCTGGGTGGGGGTCAGGAGAACTCCGTGCTGGTTTTGTAACTTTTGGGTAAAATGAAAAATTTATTGAACAATTTTATAGAAATAAATTTGGGGGCGCCTGGGTGGCTCAGTCGGTTGAGCGTCCGACTTTGGCTCAGGCCATGATCTCACAGTCCGTGGGTTCGAGCCCTGCGTCGGGCTCTGTGCTGACAGCTCAGAGCCTAGAGCTGCTTCGAATTCTGTGTGTCCCTCTCTGCCCCTCCCTTGTTCACACTCTGTTTCTCTCTCTGTCTCAAAATTAAATAAAAACATTAAGAAATTTGTAACAAATTGAAATTACAGAGATAAAACAAAGAGAGGACAACATCTGTTCCTTCAGTTAAAGTGGAAAAAAAATATTTCCATCCGTCCTTGCATCCTGTGATGTTTGGGGTCTTTCTGGGACAGGCTCCAGGGTCCCAGGAGCAGTCCCCAGTGCCGGTCCCAACGGTCCGGGTTCGATGGGGTCGCGGGGGTGGCGAGGGCCTGCCATCAAGGAGGGGTGCTTGATGCAAGTGTTAGCTTTCCCCCCTCAGGCCCCAAACCAGGAGGAGTCCCAGGTGGCTGAGTAGATGGAGCGCTCAGTGCCAGTGGTCCCTGCGGACCCCTGGGGGCAGACGGAGGGTCTCACTCCATCTCCAAGGCCTGATACCAGTCCTTGTAGCAGATTCCCGGGGAACTGGTGGGGACTCGCACAGGAAGCCCCTGCCCCCCCCCAGGGGTCAGCAGCCCCCAGCCCCACTGTGCCTGCAGCTTCCTCCACGCAGCCTGGATGCGCAGGAACTTGCCGGCTGTGGCGCCCATGCACTTGGGGTCCGGCCTCAGCCATGCACGTGGACAACGTGGGTGTCTGCAGACTGGGGACCAAGCGACACTTCCCCACGTGTCTAGGGTCTGTCAGACCCCTAGACCTTGGGAGAGGACGGGAGGAGCCCCGATGAGCTTGATCGCGGCCCCCAGCAGGTTGGGGCGCTGAGGGACTGAGAGGCGTGGCCTCAGCGGCCCCCTGCTGTCTCCGCTGCGCCGAGGGCCCACTGGCCACCCAGGCAGAGGGTCTCGCCCCAGGACGAGCGTCTAGAGTTGAAGCTGGCACCTTTGGAAACAGCGACTGCGGGGGTCCTGCGGGAAGAGGCCCCCGAGCTCGGGATCTCAAGTCTCGGGGTCTGTCTCGCGATAAAGTTCCTCCGCCGCAGGACGTTAGTGGTTGGACGGCCGCGAACTTCCAGCGTCCTGGGACTCTGCGCGACCCGCCAGCTGCGCACACGTGTCGGGGCTCGGCGAGGTGGCGGGCAGGCCCGCGCCGCATGGACACGGAGGCCGGCT
>NC_043713.1:506906-510960 GCF_006229205.1 Suricata suricatta
CCGGCTGCAGAGAGGAGGTGTGTCGGGCGAGCAGGCCCCGATGCGCATGCGCGGGTTCGCGCAGGTGTGATGAGGGTGTCGTCCTGGGGCAGGCAGCCCGGAGAGGACTGTCATCCTCAGAGGGGGGCGGCAGACCCCGCACAGAGAAGCCATGGGCCTGGGGACACGTGGTGGGAAGCCAGGGGCTCCGGACCCACCAGAGGCTAGAAGAGACTGGAAGCGTCTTCCTCCGGATTCTCTGGGCAGCTCGGTGCTGAGGCTCCTCGACCTCAGAGCACTGGCCTCCAGAGAGAGAAGATTTCCACTGTTTGGAGCCGCCCGGTTCAGGGGGCTTGGTTAGGGCAGCAGGGGGCACCCACGCCCTGGGAAGCAGGCTGCAGGGAGGAGGCGGTCAGAACTGCGCCTGCTTCCGGCTGGCTCCCCTCATGCCCTTGGCCGCCTGGGGCCCCAGAGAGGGTAGGACAGCTCGGAGGCTGCAGCCCAGAGACTGGAGCACCGGGGGGCGGCCAGCCGTCCGGCGTGCCCACCCCCAGGGGTTCCTGGGACACGGGGCCCAGAGCACTAAGGCCAGCCAAGTCCCGGGGACACTGGGTGGCTGGTCACCTCCCGAGCGTCCAGGGCCGGGCAGTCTGTGGGAACGAGGGCCAGCCCGCATCGCTGCCTACCTGGCGCTGACGTCTTTGGGTGAGACTCCACTGACGGGAATGTCCCTGAGCCACACGTCCAGCCGCGAGCGCCCAGAGGAGGGCCTGCCCGCCGAGGAAGGGGGTGCTGCTGGCGCAAGCCAGGCCTGGACCCACCTCCCGGTGCAGACGCCCAGGGTAGGGGAGACATCTGGCCTGTTCTCCAGGGAGGGTGGCCCCTCCCTCTCACTGCAGGAAGGCAGGGGGTCTGGAGGGGGGACCCTGCTGGGGGCGTTGGGTCCCGGGATCAGGGGCGCCTGCCAGGGCGGGAGCTGTGGGGGGGGGGCCAGGGCAGAGCTGGATTAGGGGTGGGGGAGACAGGGTTTCCTCTGGGTCTGCTGTCAGGACGCTGGGGACAGACCCGAGCCAGAGTGTCCCTCCTGAGCCCAGGGTGTTGGGCTCTCCTGCAGGCAGGACAAGGCTCGCGCAGCACCTGCCGATGGCCCCGCGGCACGCTGCGTCCCGGCTCCACACCGAGGACTTGCTACAAGTGGCCCCAAGGATTTAGTGCGGTCACGTGAAAGGGCGGTTCCTGCTCCGTGACCGGGGTTGTAAGAAATGTCTCCACACGGCCCGCCAATCGTCACAACCCTACGTGTGTTCCTTTCTCACTGACAACCCGTCTCTGGGGAGGGGGGTGTGGGGGCCCGGGCAAAGCAGCTCCGAGCACCGGGCGGGCCAGGACGTGTGCGGGGCCCGAGCCACAGGGCCAGCCAGGGCGCGTCTGCCCTCTGGGGGTCCAGTCACTGCCCGTCTGTTTCCAAAAGGGATTTGGGGTTGTTTATGATAAAGAAAATGCCAGTTAACAGGACGATGAAAAACTGGCAGAAAGCAAGCGTCCAATGCCTCAGAAGGGGGTCCCGGGCCTGTACCTCTGAGCTTCCTAGCAGGCAAGGCACCAATGACGCCCGGGCGGGAAGGGAGGCGGGGCCCCGCAGGAGGCTCTGTCTGCCCGGGATGCAGGGCCTGCCTCGCCTCTGCGCGGCCGGCTGCTGCTGCGCTGCCTGCTCTCCTGCCGCCCGTGCTCAGTGTCCCCTCTGCTGTCTCCCCAGGTCCTGAGAGGGGGCCTTCCTCACGGAGAATTCACTCCCAGGGGGCCACCCCCCCAGCCCTGCAGTCCTGCGGCCCTTGGCTGGTCAGTTCCTTGCGGTTTCTAATGTCCATTGGAGAAGACAAACCAGACGAGGTTAGATTCCAGAAGCTCCATTGATTTTGAATTATTCAGTTTTACCTGCATTTGAAAAATATAAAATCATTTACTGTTTTTGTTTTAACAAAGGCGTGTGAGTTGCCCCTGAATGTGTTCCTCCTTGGGTCCCCTCCCACCCTCCACGGTGGCCCAGGCCCCCCAGTGAGCTTCCGGGGGGTCAGGGCAGACCCAGGGCTGAGGTGCCCCAAGGACGGTGTTCCTGAACAGATGGATCGTCCCCGACACACACACCCTCCTGGGCACCCACACCCTCCTGGGTACACTCACCCTCCTGGGTACAGACCCCCCTGGACACAACTCTCCTGGACACACACCCTCCTGGGCACCCACACCTTCCTGGGTACAGTCCCTCCTGGGCACACACCCTCTTGGACACACACCCTCCTGGGCACACACACCCTCCTGGGAACCCACACCTTCCTGGGCACCCACACCCTCCTGGGTACAGACCCCCCTGGACACACACCCTCCTGGGCACACACTCCCTCCTGGGCGCACACCCTCCTGGACACACACCCTCCTGGGCAGCATGTAACGGGGGCCCCAAGAGGCCAGTCTTGAGTCAACTTTCTCAATACTGTGACACTTTGCTCCTGGGGGTTAATGATGTGTTTAATCACACAAAGATGTTCAGTTCACACCATAAATCATACGCTGACATGCTCCCTTCTGGCATCTTATTTTGTTTACTTAAAGCAATTTCACAGACCCGACTTTGAGGTGAGGAATGTTACGTGTGGCTGGTGTTTAGGGCAAGATTCGTAGATTATCTGTAACTCCCGTAATGAACACATTACGCCCCCAGCACCTGGCCCGGTCCTGCGCTCTTCTCCACTGCTAATTGCTCTGGGATGTGGTTCTGTTATGAAACAAAGTGCCATCCGTAAGCTCAGCTGCGTCTATTAAAATATAATTGCTCTAAGGAAATTTTATGAACTAAGGCATAGTTCAAACAAAACATCGCCTTCACAAGGGTTGATTTTTGTGGCCAATTACAGAAGTGATACAGAGTCTCTAGTTGTGAATCTGACGGGCTTCTCCTGACAAACGTGGTGGAGGGAACATTCCTGGCAGGGCTCCGGGCTCACTGAGGTGCTGAGCCTGCCAGCTTCGCCTCAGTGACTACCCGCCCCCCCCAGTGGCTACACACACACAAACGCAGCATGCCCGGGAGGCGCGGGGTGGGCGGCAGGGAGGGGAGGGGAGGGCCCACAGCAAGTGAGGGTGCACGGCCCGCTCCCGCCCCGCCCGGCCCTGGCCACCGCCGGCGCACTGCCTGCTCTCTCTCGGCCGGAGCTTTTTAGGCCAACGCATGAGGATCCGGCGGAAGGCCAGGACGCTGGGGAAGCGAGGCCTCGCAGCAGGAGTCACCCGTGTTTCTTCTTGGCCTCGAGCGAGGCACTCGGCTCCGAGGGACTCGGTTTCCCTGTCTGTAGAGGGGGTCCCAACAGACACTGTCCACAGTCGTCCCTCCCAGGCGTGGCCACTGTGTGAGTGTGGCCCAGCTTCAGCTGGCCCCTCCCTCCTCTCGGCTGCAGAACTGGTCACATTTTGCTATGGGACCCAACTCACCCGCCCCCCGCCACCGGTTTAAAAAGTCTGATTTAAATGATCGGCAAATGAATGGCTCACCTTTTGCCTGCCGTCCCCTGGGGAGTCCCCCTCCCCGTCCTGCCGCTGACTCCCAGGTAGGCACATACGCCATGTCCCCAGGCCACCCCTATGCAGCCCAAACCACTGACTGCCCCCTGTCACCTGAGGTGGCCGCCAGCACAGGTGTTGGGGACAGAAAGGGAACAGAAGTGTAGCCCCACATCCCTTACGTGACGCGCTCCCCTCCGACCCCCACTGGCAGCTTGGAATCGGCTCCAGGCTTCATTTCAGGAGGTGAAGCCAGAGGCCATGACAGTGGTCCTGCTGCTGGGACCCTCTTGGGGGCAGATGCTGTGGCTGGAGCATAGAAGACACAGTTTGGTGGGATCCCTGAGCGGGGCAGGGGTGAGCTCCTGGAGCGGGGCAGGCAGGGGTGAGCTCCTGGAGCGGGGCAGGCAGGGGTGAGCTCCTGGAGCGGGGCAGGCAGGGGTGAGCTCCTGGAGCGGGGCAGGGGTGAGCTCCTGGAGCGGGGCAGGGGTGAGCTCCTGGAGCAGGGCAGGGGTGAGCT
>NC_043713.1:511060-518440 GCF_006229205.1 Suricata suricatta
GGGTGAGCTCCTGGAAAGGGGCAGGCTGTGTTGAGCTCCGGGAGGGGGCGGGGCTGAGCACGTGTGCTTGGAGCACCTCCTCGGGCACACCCTGCCAAGGCCGGCTCAGATCCCTGTGCTGTGCCAGCCTGTGCCAGGCCCCCTGGGGAGCGGTGGGCTGGGCCTGTGTGGCCTCAGAGGTGATGTCACTGAGTGTAGGGAGGCCCGAATGTGCCTCCAGCGTGCAGCCCTCTGGCCTCGCCTGGGACTTGCCCCGCAGCGCCCGCTTGGTGCCGGCCCCTTTGGAGTTCCACCCGGGTCCTCAGGGGGCTGCAGCCACGATTTGAGCTGGCACCCTAGGAGAGGAAAGGAGGGGAGTGGAGGGGGGAGCAGTGCAGGAGGGGAGAGGACGGGAGGGCCAGCTGTGTGCCCTCCATCCATGCTCCTGCTGCCCACCCCCACTCATCCCCGGGGATGAGCGGGGCTGGGGACGGGGCGGGGTCCCCAGGACCCCTCCTAGCACCCCCACTCTCCCAGGGGCAGCCCTGCCCCACGGGTCCCCGTAAGGCTGGAGTAGCAGCAGTGACACCAGTCCGTGTAATCCCAGGACACCTGGTCACTCCCCAGGGCGGGGGGTGATCTCGCGGGGGCGCAGTGAGGGGCCACCGGGTCAGAGGGGTGTTGGGTCAGTGGAGACGTGGGCTGCGCCCTGGCGCTGGCGTGGTGGTGGTGACATCTGACGTCTCTCCCTCCAGTAGGGCAATCCGAGCACGGTCCCTAGGACTTCCCCAGCCTCTGCGACAGGGGCTTGCTGGCCCTCCCTGAGCCCCCCACAAACATGCCCTTGGGGGCCGGAATCACAACTCGATTTTCTGGAAGAGCTCTGGGACCTTTCCTCTCACAGAATACGCTTCCTGAGAAGTTGCCACACACGCACGGGACGTGGGTGTGCTCACAGCCACGCCGGCTCTGTTCCAAGGGGGCGAGGGTGGGTCTCTGAGCCCGGGTTGGGGCTCTGCAGGTGACCTCCCGCTCAGCCCTCTGGCACTGGGCGTGTCCCCCGCGTGATGTGGTGCCCGGGTTCACGAGCCAGTGGGCGCCACACAGGGACCCCGAGGGAAGTGCTGGCAGCAGGCCAGGGCCACGGAGTCCACGCGGGCCTCCTCCGGAGTCTGCCCCTGGAGGAGGGACACCGCAGGCGGCTCGGGGATGGCCTCTCCGCCTCCGGAGGCTGTAGGGGTCTGTGGGTGACGGTCTGGTGGGATCGGGGCGGGGGGTCTAGAGCGGGCTCCCCAGCCTGACGAGGAGGGCTGGCTGGGGACCAGGCAGGGGTCTGCACTGCTCAGCAGCCCCCAGGTGGAAGCGGCGTGTGCCAGGCAGTTGTGCCACTGTCTGGGGCAGGTTAGAGCCCCCAGCCCGCTCCACACCTTGGCCTCTCCCTGAGCAAGACATCACTTCACCCTCCCCCTCCTTTCATGGAAGGAAACTGAGGCTCAGGGTCACTGCTAATTATGGCTGTGGTTCCATTATGACACCACGTCCCACACAGGCACCGAGGAGGCGGTGATCCGGGCGGGCATGCACGGGCCCAGCGTGCCCGCCCTGGTGTGGTTTGTGTCCTTGAAAACAGGAGGGCGTGTGTCTGCAGCGCCTGCGTGCACGGGGCCTGCGTTCACGGGGCCTGGTCCACGGGGCTGGCCTCTCCAAGGGGCCCTGCTGTGGACACAATGGGGGACAGTGGCCCACCTGTCCCTGCAGAGGAGCCCCTGGGACAGTTGAAGGTCTCGGCGCTCCCTGGGAGTTTGTGTGGCACTGAAAGGCTGCGTGCGGGCCCTTCAGGAGTCATGTCCCCCTGGATGAAGCAGCCCCTGGGGTCTGGCTACGGTTCTGAATCACAGCCCCTTCCCGCCAGGAGCAGGGGCAGCTGGCCGCCCCACCCCCAACCAAGGCCCGCTGTTTCCAGGCCCTTCCAAGGGTGCCTGGAGGGGAGGGGGCATCTGCCAGGAGCTCGGCTGCCAGCCAAGTCCAAGTCCGGCCAGACCCTTCCAGCGCCAGCGGGGCCCGCACGCCACCCGAGAGCAGACGTGGGCCCCGGGCTGCTGGCAGTGTGCCCAGGACAGGCACCGCGCCGCCCGAGGGTGAGGAGGGTGAGCGGGCAGGTGAGCACTCAGGGCGGCCGCAGCCACCAGCCGCTGGCTAGATCTTCACGAAACACAACGGTTTCAGATGAAGACCTGTCTGGCTCACGCGGAGGCCCGGGGTGTGGGGGGCCCCGCAGGGCTGTCCGTGCCCCCCGCCGTGTGTCCCGGGCCCACGCCCGCTGGACGGCCCGCCACCCACACCAGCCGGGTCCAGAGGAGGGAGGCCGTCCACAGGCCATGGGCCCTGTCCTCTGCTTCCTGGCTCAGCAAACACAGCTTTCAGAGTCCAGGGCTTTGAGTGCCCATGAGAGGACAGGGGCACCGCAGGCAGGTCCTCGGGGACGGGGCTGTGCGCAGAGCGGGGACACCCACGTGCGAATCCCCTCCCCAGGCGGCTGGAAATGCCTCGGCCCCTCCCCGGGACCCTGACATCAGGGCTGTGCGCTGATTCAACCCCACTCTACTTGTTGGTGACCTGCCCTTTGCTCCCGGCTCCTGTCCTCGCACCCCTGCCGGCGTTTGGTGGGGCGGCCTCCCAAAGGGCTCTGAGGGTTGAGAGAGAGAGAGAGAGAGAGAGAGAGAGAGAGAGAGAATCCCAAGCAGGATCAATGCTGTCAGCCCAGAGCCCAACATGGGGCTCAAACTCATGAACTGTGAGATCACGACATGGGCTGAAATCAAGGTCCAGACACTTAATCTCCTGAGTTACCAGGTGCCCACAAAGTGCTCTGGCCACAGACTTGTCTCAGGGGCTCCTTGCGTGGGGCACAGACTCACAGTACTTCCCTGTGCCTGCATGGAGCCCCTTCCCTGCACAGAGCCCCTTCCCTGTGTGGAGCCCCTTCCCTGCACAGAGTCCCTTCCCTGTGTGGAGCCCCTTCCCTGCACAGAGTCCCTTCCCTGCGCAGAGCCCCTTCCCTGTGTGGAGCCCCTTCTCTGTGTGGAGCCCCTTCCCTGTGCAGAGCCCCTTCCCTGCACGGAGCCCCTTCCCTGCATGGAGCCCCTTCTCTGATGGAGCCCCTTCCCTGCACCTGCATGGAGCCCCTTTCCCGAATGGAGCTCCTTCCTGCTCGGTGCCCCTTCCCTGCACGGAGCCCCATGCCACGTGCTCGCACAGGGCAGCCGGGGGAAGTTTCTTCCTGCTGATGGCACCGGGACTGGGCGGGGATCTCGTGGGGCGGGCCTCACAATAGACACGCAGAGTAGTTGTTCAGAAAACCGGGGCCCAGAGGCGCTGCAGTCAGAGGCGCGAGGGGCGTGTGCCGGCCCAGTGCCCCTGGCTGGCTGCGCTGGCTGCAGCGGCCGCATTTGCAAGGCTGCGTGTCCTCTTGGTCTCCAAAGGCATGAGGCCTCTTGTGGGCCGGAGAGCCACCAGCGGAGGGTGCAGCCCTGTGGTTCAGGGCCACCAGGGGTCAGGGGGCCCGCAGAGAACAGACTTCCGCTGGCCACTCGCATGAGGACTAGAAAGGACTCACTCAAACCACGTCCCCCTCGCTCTGCCCAGACAGGCCTGAGTGCTCCCAGACGGTGCGTGCCGGCTTGCCGCGGGGGGCAGGGAGTCCCGGTGGCTGAGGGGCCGGGGCGGGTCCAGGGCAGGGACGGGGCGGTGAATCCAGTCCTGGGGCGTCGGAGATGACATCCCCCTCCAGGGCGTTTTCCTCTTCTCTCACCGGCCTGGCTCCTGACTCGCGCCGCGGCCCCCGTGGGCTGGACGGCTGCCGTGGGTGACCCGGGCCCTGCGGGTGTTTGGCGCACTGGCCTCCACCCTCTCGAGGCCAGCAGCTCCCCGGTATGGGCAGCCCAAACTGCAGAGGGGCACCGTGTCCCGGGCGTAAGAACACTGGGCAGGGACCCGCCCTCCAGGCGCCTCAGCCAGCTGCGGGGGCTGCTGGGACCCCACACTCCCTTCGCCTCCCCATTCTCTCCACCCCTGCGTCTCCTTCAGCTCACCACAGGACGCCGGGCACGGGGAGATGTCCCCTCCTTGGGCCGTGGAGGGGGCCGCGGTGCACCACAGTCAGCCTGTCCGCGAGGCCCAGAGACAATAAGCCGCGTCTGCCTCTTGGCGCATTTGCCGGGACAGAATTCCCGGAGGCCTGGCCTCCTTCCCGGGGCCAGCGTGGCCGGAAGGGGCCTGAGAGGAGACTGTGCTCCTGAGGGGTCTCCCGGGGGCCCCTCGGTGTTGGTGTGTCCACCTGATTAGAGAAGAGAGCAAGGCTTTTATAATTTTTCTAAAATATCGGTGTGTGCAAGGTTGCTGCAGAGACACGGAGGGTAGGATCCAAAATAGAACGTCTAGACAAACTCCTACTGTCTGACCTTTTCTGTATTTCATAATCCGCCCAACTCGCCAAGCTCACTGGTGAGTAAGCAGCGATTCCCGCGACACCCTGTCACCAGGGCCTGACGAGGCCCAGGTCACTGTTATAAATTTCAGTCTGGCTGCAGCTGCGACACGCAGCTGCCGTCCCCGGCAGGGCTCCCGTGTGGTTTCTGAGCTGTGATGTGCGTCTGGACCGCCAAGAACCGATCTCCAGTGTGTTACGTGCATAAGCCGCAGGGCTGCCGGGAAACAGAGCTCACTTTCAGCCCGCGGGCCCCCAGAGTCTGCACCGGACGGGAGAGGGAGGCGGGTCGGCCCGGGCTCTCCTGGAAGGCCCTGGGAGGGGCCCTGGCGGCGGCCGCGGCTGCCTGGAGGAGGCTGGGGCTCCAGCACCGCCGGCCTCGCACACCGTCCTCGGGGAGGCTGCCCGGGGCGGGTGGCTGGCTCTCAAGGAACGTCCTTCGTTGTACAAACATTTGATTTTGTGCACCAGGGGACTGATTTCCCCCGAACCTGATGCTGGGGCGTGGCCTCAGGCTGGGGCGGGGCCCCTGGGCTGCACCGAGTCAAGGGTGACCATCGCCATGGCAGGGCCCGGGACGCTGGCGGAAAGCCTTGGGTGATCCCGTGAGGGGCCACCTGCGCCGTGAGCCCTGCCCCTGCTCGGGGGCCAGTGGGCGCCATCCAGAGCCACCTTGGCTGTCAGCCAGGGCAGGTGGGCACTGGCATCCCTCTGGGGACCCCGGGCTGGTGCCTTGCCCCCTGCAGGACACAGCGCCCCCTGGAGTTTTACGGCGCAAGCGCGTAGGTTGGGGGCCATCTCTCTGAGAAGGGAGGGGTAAGTTCGCAGACCCGCCCTGCGAGGTGCCCCGGCGGCTTCACCGTGGGCCGAGCTGAGATAGCAGGAGGCGGGTGTGCGTGGCCCAGACTGCGGCCGGCGGCACTGACCGCCATGCAAGCGCACCCTCTTTGGCGGCTTCACAAGAACCTTGACTCCTGGAGCCTACTTGTGCCTCAGTTTCCTTGTCTGCCCTTCGGGAAGACTCTGAGGCCGCCCAGGCTCTGGGGTCATCTTGAAAGGAGCCACGAGGGCCGTAGAGCCCACCCTGTGACCCAGAGTCTGGGACTCACCATGGCCTGAGAGCCTGTGCTCAGAGCGGCCTTGAGCCCGTCTTCGGGCATCGGCCCTGGTGGGCAGCAGGCCGCGCCCCGCAGACTAGGAGCTGCTGCGTTCTCGTCAGTCCATCTGCCCTTGAATCTCGGTCTCATGACGCGCCTTCTGTGGCCTGCCCGATCCCCGGGCCCCATGCCAACACTGTGCCCTCAACAGGCGCATTTAGCTGCCTCTCTGAGGGTCTGTTTCCACCTCCATGTGGGGCCACAGTTCCACTGCGGCTTTAGAACACGCCCTGGGCCACCTCCCAATTCCAGAACTTGCTAGAGAGTGTAGTCAGCAGACCTGCGGCACCGACACCCGGAACCCGTGCGGCCCCGAGAACAGAGAGCCGGACGCAAGCCCCGCCGCCCTCACAGTGACCGGCCCTGGGCTTCTGCAGGTGGTGCTGGGAAAACGCACGTCCACGTGCACGTGCCGAGGAGCAACGAGGGGCCCCCGCCTCACGACGCACACGTCAGCTGCATGGACGGCAGACCTACACGTCGTAGAAGAAAACGCAGGCCGAAAGCTTCACGACATTGGTCTTGGCGGTGATTTCGTGGATGTGACACCAAAAGCAAAGGTAACAAGAGCAGACAAACTGGGGCACCTGGTGGCTTGTGGGGAAGCGTCTGACGTCGGCTCAGGTCATGATCTCACCGTCCGTGGGTTCGAGCCCCACGTCGGCCTCTGTGCCGACAGCTAGCTCAGAGCCTGGAGCTGCTTCAGATTCTGTGTCTCCCTCTCTCTCTGCCCCTCCCCCTGCCCAAGCTGTCTCTCTCTCTCTCTCAAATAAATAAACATTTAAAAATTAAAAAAAAAAAGACCAAGCCAGCCAGAGTGAGGTTCCAGACGCCACAGCTCACCTTCAGGCCTCCCAGGCTCACCCTTTCCACGCGCCCTCAGGTCCGGATCCTTCCGTGCTGGGGACCCCAGTGACGGCAGGGACACCTGTCACATAGAGCCCATGGTGGCCACCGTGCCAGACCTGAAAACCCCTCGCCCCTGACGGGCACTTGGGCAACGTGGCAGCGCATGGCTTCCCAAGGCCTTCTGTCCTCACGAGGTATCTGGTGACACCATGTGTGACGTCATCACTGGAGGGCCCAGCCAGAAGCCCGGGGTCCTGCCGGGTCCCCAGTGTCTTCTGTCTTCTGAGGACGTTTTAGCCCCACCCTCCACTGCTGGTGTGCCCTCCCCCCACAGCGGGTGCAGCAGCCACTGGCATCCCTGCCAGCCTTCCCACTCGGGGTCGTGTCTTGGCAGCCCTGTGCCCGGCTCTGAGGCACCACTCACCCGTTTGGGCCCCGTGCCTCCCTGGGACCCAGGGGCCGGCAGCAGCCCCGCCGCACACCCAGGTATCCTCTGGGCTGATGCCCCCAGACCCGAGGGTCCTGGCCCTGCCCAGCCTCAAGTGTCCCGGGGCACCCTCATGCCCCGGCGGCTCCTCACTGACCGTCCCTCCCACCCTGCACCGGCTCCACCTTTCCAGAGCCTTCTGTGTCCGTCCCCCATCGTGCTTGCACTTGTCTGTCTTTCCCGGTTCGGGGAAAGCCTGTGGGCTTTGAGCTAAACTCTTCCTTCTCAAGGAGGCTGTGCTGACCCCACGGTGGCTCCTGGCAAGCCCCGAGCTTCTCTGTGACAGGGTGTGTCCGTGGATCACGTCTCACCGAGGCTTGTCTTCTGGGTCCCTGAGCTCAGGGGACACGTCCTGGGGGCCATGAGATCTGGGGACACGTCCTGGGGTCCGTGGGATCTGAGGACATGTCCTGGGGGCCGTG
>NC_043713.1:518540-524028 GCF_006229205.1 Suricata suricatta
ACACGTCCTGAGGGCCGTGGGATCTGGGGACACGTCCTGAGGGCCGTTCGACCTGGGGACACGTCCTGGGGGCCGTGGGATCTGGGGACTCATCCTGGGGGCCGTGGGATCTGGGGACACGTCCTGGAGGCCACAGGATCTGGGGACACGTCCTGGGAGCCACGGGATCTGGGGAATCGTCCCGGGGGCCACAGGATCTGGGGACCTGTCCTGAGGCCCTGAGCTCTGGGGACATGTGTCTTCTGTCTGAGGGACAGGCCAGAGTGTAATCGCTCCTCAGGGGACAAGACAGGGGTGGCTGACTTCTGGCAGCTGTGAGCCATCCACAGAGGGACCCCATCGATGGTGTTGGCTTCCACCCTTCCCACCTGAACTTGCCTCCCAAACAAAGCAGGTGCGTCCAGCTCCCCGGGGCTGCACTGAGCCCATGGGACCTTGTCTCAGTCTCCCGAGAGCCCTGTGGCTGCAGTGCTGTGACACTCGTGCCCGGGACAGTCTTGTCCAACAGAAGCACCCAGACCAGACAGAGCTCAAAAGAACAGCAAATCCAGAGAAATGTCCAGAAGGCTTGCAGCCGGGCTCACTGGGAACATCTACGTGCTGGTGGAGAGGGGACAGGGAGGGATGGCCCTCTCCCTAATGGGATCAGTGCTCTCCTACCGCTGGAGCCCCAGGAGCCGGTCACCGCCTCGGGCGCCAGCAGACACGGCCATCTGGCCTCCGGCTGGGCTGGGCTCCCACTGGGCCACACTGCTGTCCTGTCCCCTTGGGTCTGTCCACAGAGGCGGCGTTTCCATTCCAGCTGTGTCTGTTGGTGCGCTGCACCAGATGGGTGCCCTGCTGGCTCCCAGGATGGCGAGGCGCTGCTCGTGAGTGACCCAGGACCAGAATTCAACTGTCCAAATGGCAAGGAGTGGACCCCCGCCACCAGGCCACGCGGGTGCTCTGCGGGGAGGCTCTGGTGGGAGGGGCCACGTCTGCGGGAAGCCTCTGCCTGGGCGGGGCTCGCCGGCCTTCACCGGGCGCCAGCACCCACGGAATCCCCCACGTGCGAGTGGACTGATGAGGTGAGCAGGCCTCATCCGGGCCCCGGTCCTGCCCGGCGCGGCCCTCTGAACCGTCTCCCCGTCGGTGAGCGTGGGGCCGCCGTGGCGCCTCCTCACCGGCGAGGGGGACAGGGGCCGGGCTGCCGAGCCCCTCCGCCGGCACCGGGGCCTCCGATTAGCAGCAGGGGTGAGGACCAGGGCTGTGTCGTGTGGACAGGGTCTGCAGCCCTGACGCTCGGGGAGCACACGCGGCAGGGCTGACCCTACAGGGACTGTGGGTCACAGGTTGAACTGAGCCACCAGTAGGAATGCCCTGGTCCTGACCCCCAGAACCTGTGGATGGAACCTGTCTGCAAACAGGGTCTCTGCAGATGTTCGGGTCAGGATGAGGTCATTGGGGTGGGCTCCAGTCCCACAGGCCCGTGTCCTTTTAAGAGACAAATTTGAGGAACAGACACACGGGGAGGCCGGCTGAAGACTGAGGCACAGACGGCAGGACGCGGCCACGACCCGGACCGCTGGGAGAGCCAGAAGGGCCCTCAGAGCCTCTGGAGGGAGCCCGGCCCGGGCACCCCGGTCTTGGACTTCAGGCCTCCTAGCTGTGACAGAATACATTTCCTCTGTTTTGAGCCATGCGCTCTGTGACAACTGGTCACTGCCGCCCCGGACGCTCACGAGACTGCTCGACAAGAGACATCGGAGGAGTCCGAGGCCCACGCGGCAGCCCTGTGGCCCCCCTGACCACTGCCTCCAGAAAGAAAGGCTCAAAGATGGACTTCTGATGTTCCTTTTCAAGGGAAACTTTTTGTTTGCTTTTTCTCTGGACCCTGTTGTTCCAGGCTCCTTGAGGGACCAGAAAGGATCTGCCCTAAATAGCAGCAGATTGGACACTCTGCTGAGATTTTCCGAGCGTTAACTTCTCAGGGGCCACGTGGGGCAGGAAGCGGCGGTGGGAGCTTAATTCATCCCGTTACGACTTATTGCTCCCAATTATGTCTTCTGATAAGGACATTTACTACAGAAAAGGAGGGAGGCGAAAATTCTGGACCCATGGAGGAGTCAGAGTGAAAACAGGTCAGCATCCTCAGCTGAGCCCGATGAGGGTGGGAATCAGGGGTCCTGAAGCTCACACTGGGCTCTGAGGGCACGGGTGGGAGGGGGGACAGGGCTGCAGTGAGCTGCGGGAGGTGTGGGTGCTCGCGTGTGCACATGTGTGCAGAGGAAGGTGTGGGTGCTTGCGTGTGCACATGTGTGCAGAGGAAGGTGTGGGTGCTGGAGTGTGCACACATGTGCAAAGGAAGGTGTGGGTGCTCGTATGTGCACACATGTGCAGAGGAAGGTGTGGGTGCTCGCGTGTGCACAAGCATGAATCAGTAGGTGTGGGTGCTCGCATGTGCACACGTGTGAACCAGAAGTTGTGGGTGCTCGCTCGTGCACACGTGTGCAGAGGAAGGTGTGGGTTCTTGCATGTGCACACGTGTGAATCAGAAGGTGTGGGTGCTCGCGTGTGCACACGTGTGAATCAGAAGGTGTGGGTGCTTGCGTGTGCACACGTGTGAATCAGAAGGTGTGGGTGCTCGTGTGTGCACACGTGTGAACCAGAAGGTGTGGGTGCTCATGTGTGCACATGTGTGCAGAGGAAGGTGTGGGTGCTCGCGTGTGCACACGTGCACCGTGTTCTGGCTTCAGCCCGTGTCCGTGCCTGCTGCCTCGTTCCCTCCCGCGAGGCTGCTTTCTGACTCTGCAGCAGCTCGCGTGGTGCGGGTGTCCTCTGGGGGTGCCTGGATTGTGTTCCCAGAACGGACAAGAAGTTCTCTGAGAGCTTCGTGGCTCCGAAAGCTCGTTGCTACTCAGGGCCCAGGGCTTGTGCTGGGCTCAGTCCTGCCCGCAGCGGCTGGGCGTCTCCCGGGAAAGGGACAGGGCGGGGACAGGTCCTTGGCGCTGCAGGCAGCACCTGACCCGTGCCTGGCCTCTTGCGTGCAGCCCCATCCGAGAGCTCAGACCAGCACTTAAGCTGCCTTAGAGAAGGTTGGGTTAGACTAAGCCTCTGGACTGGTTCACACTAATGTGTGAATGACTGATGGCCTTTTAACAGTGCACATACATTTGCATTTTTAGAATAGGATCCTATTGACCCAAATAGACCTCTAGTTGGTTGCGTTCCCCTGTGGTTTAAATGGAAACTTCAGGGGGCAGACACTGCGGGGCTGGGAAGGGGGCAGAATCTGCTCCGTGGGCCCTCAGGATCCCCGCTTCTGAAGACAGGGTGCCCTACACGCTTGAGGGAAGGTGCCGCAATGGCAGAGGGGGTCCCGAAGACCGTCAGATCCGCAACTTCGAGCCCCACAGGGCAGGGCTCTGGGCCCGGTCTCCCCGTCCCGGGACCCCACCTGGAGAGCTCGCGGCCCACCGTGGGGGCGGGTTTCATCCTGCAGCACAGGGGACCCGGGGCCCAGGTGCCTTAGCTGCCTGGTGGATCCCAGCTAAGGGGCGGGGGGTGGGGGTTCTGAGAGACATCGGTCTGTCCAGCCTGGAGCCCCTGGGGGACACTGGGGCAGGCTGCCCTCCAGGGTGGCCTTTGGAACTTGGGCCAGGGGTTCGAGGTCTGTTGCCCCTGAACCTGGACGCCGCAGGGGTCCGAGGCTGGACGGAGACGGGGAGGGCCGGGCCACCTCCCATCCCAGGATGCCCTGCAGCACAGCAGGTGTCCGCACCTGGCCTTGCTTACCGAGACCGCCCCCCTCCCCAGGGGGCGCCAGTGGGCCTTTCCGTCGGCACCGGCCGTGATGGGGGCAGACGGAGAGGGGCAGCTGGGGGTCAGGTGAGAGAGGAGGCGGCTCCAGGGACTGCAAGGGGCTGTGTGTCACAGGGGCTGCCCAGGGACGACAGGTCAGAGGAGGGCTGGGGGCGGGGCCTTCTCCTGCTCCACACTGCCAGCCAGTACCAGCCAGTGGCTGACAGCGAGCAGCGACTGGCCGCCTCCCCGTGCCCCCATGCCCTCTGGGGCAGGAAGGCCCACGCTGTGGTGACAGGGTGTGTGGTGGCCTGTTTGCTGGGTCGTGGTGACACAGACATTTATGCGGAAAATGCAACCCAGAAGGACAGAGGGGCCACCAGGTTTCTTATAGGATCCTCGGTCCCCACCCTCCCCTCCTTACCCTCATAGTACCATGGCCTCTGCTCACGGGAGCCACGCAGGGGCAGAGTCCCCGTGAATGTCCCGTGTTCGTGGAGGCTCTGCGTTAGGCACTCGGCGGCTGTTGCCACACAGGCATCGAGGGGCCCGCGTGGGGTCTGGGGGTCTGCCTGACGAGCCCTGTGGAGCCGCATGGGGCTGGTTTGCTGGTTTGTGACCCGGACTGAAGGACGTGGCCTCGGTGTGCCGGCCAGTGGGGCTTGGCTACGAGGTCTCTGGCCAACAGGACGCGCGGGGTTCAGAAGGCCCGGCTGCCGTGCGACTGGCTCGTGGCCACACGTGTGGCCACGCCTGCCCCAGACCCGTGGGCCCTGGCCCGCAGGTTGCACCTGAGAGGGGCCACGGGGGCCACTTACCGCAGGTCTTGTTCGCAGGCGGCTCCCACGGGAACAGGCGGGAGGCCAGCCCTTCCTCAGTGAGCCCCGCGTTCTGACCACCTGGGCCTTCCCCTCGCGGCTCCGACGCCCCACGTGCCCCCGCATCTCCTCCTGCACGGCTGGCGTGCCGCCCACGGAGCCCCCTCGGTCTCAGGCGCACAAGCCCCCAGAACGCAGGCACAAGGCCCCACGGCACCACGGGTCGGAGAGTGTGGGGCGCCCGGGTCTGAACCCGGCGGAACTGTGGCTCCCGGAGGACGCGCCACCTCAGTGTCCTTGCTGGCTCTCAGCTGCGCTCAGGTGCGAGGACCGGCTCACTGAGGGCGCTGCAGGCAGGCCACATGGATCGGACTCGGGGAGGTGGAACATGAGGGGCACGGGAGGCTTGTCCCCAGGGCCCGACGGCGGGCAGCGGGTGCCCCTTGCTCCGCTGGGAACCACGCCGTCCACGGCAGCCCACTCAGGACGTCCCGGCTGGAGCCGTGTCTCCGTCCTCTGCTCTCTGGCTCCGTCTCCGATCTCGGGCAGTCGTTTCTGGTGGGTGGGATGCGCAGGAGGAGCTCGGGGCTGGGGGCCCATCCCGCCTGGTGCCAGCAGCCGGCCCCCCTGGCCCCCCAACGGCCCCCTCCGCAGCAGCACTGGCCTCCGGGGCAGCCGAGGCTGGAGGGCCTGACCTGTGCCTCACCCACCCAGACGCAGTCCTGGTGGCAAGGCTGCCACGAACGCTGCCAGCCGGAGGTGTAGCTGAAGCCTGCACCTCCCCCTGCTGCTCACCAGCACCCCCGGGGCCCGCACCCCCCCCCCCGCTGCTACCACGGCCCAGGGACGTGGGGCCCGCAGCACCTCATCCCCCCCGCTGTGGCCCAGGG
>NC_043713.1:524128-534465 GCF_006229205.1 Suricata suricatta
GTCCACGCTGGCGGCCGCCGCCCCGAGCTCCGCGCAGGGCAGCCTCGCGCTGGCACCTGGCGGGGGCCCAGGAGCCGGAGGCCCCTCTGAGTCACGGTTTCCAGTATCTCGCACCCTGGCCTCCAGGCCCACGGCTGCGGCAGGGCTGGGAGTCCTTCAGGGGCCCGGCCTCACCAGCCCACGCAGCACTTGGCCACCGCAACGAAAATGTGGGCGCTCTCTGCTCTGGCCCCATCAGTGGGGTTTGCTTTCAGGGCCGGAGGCAGAAACAGGGCGAACGAGTCCCCAAAGTGGCCATTTGCTCCGTTTAAAACTACTTCTTTGACGTAGCGACACCAAGGACCTCATTTCATAGCATTTTCGCACAGCGGCCTGTGGGGAGGGCCCGCATCCCCATGAAAACTGTGGTGCCAAGGGTACTGCTCCTCCAAGTTCAACACAGTATCGCGTTTGCTTTCGTATTATTTTAAATGAAAGCAATTAGGTCTGCAGTTTAGTTTAATCGTTTGCCGGATTCCAGTTTTTAAAATCGTAACCATTCAGGGCTTAAAGCTTTCAGCCTCCTTTCCGCTCTGCAAACGTCCCGTCCGGGGGCTCGGGGCTGACGGGCGAGAGGCGGGGGCCCAGCGGGGCAGGCCTGGCCCAACCTCAGCAGGGTCTTCTGGAACCGGGAGGGCCCGTGGAGCCGGGAACGCGGGGCCCACCGAGGGCACCCCGTTTTCCTGGCATCAGCCCATCTCTGAGGAGCTCTGGCCTCAGGGTCCCCAGGAAGCAGGGCTCCGGGCGAGCGCTGCCGGGGGGTGCAGCTGCCAGCCGTCCTCACCCTCCGGCGGGAGGCCTGGGCTGTGCTGGTGGCTCGGGGGTGGGGGGGTCCCCCAAGCCGTTCACCAATCTCCCTCCTGCGCACAGTCAGGCTCCTTTGCTTCAGCAAAACTTATTTTGTCAATCACTGTATGGTCTTCTTTAGTTTTTATTTCTGTTAAAGTAATACATTGTTTTCAGAACCTGGCTGTATTTTTAGATTTCAGCCTCCACCCCGGGCAGAGCGCGTTCCTGGCCGCGCCCGTCCACGCCCTGCTTCCCAATCCCTAAAGGATCCATTGCAAGTCTTTGAACATCCCTTTGATTTCGCCTCGGTTTGCACTGCTGTTTAAAGACCTTCGGGGTTTTGGTATTATCTGCTGGGTCCTGACTCCGGAATGGAAGACTCTGGGTTTTCGTCGCTCTCCGCCCTCCGGTCCCACAGCCTCTTCCGCCTCAGGCGTGTCCCGGCGCAGGCGATGGGCCCAGGTGGCCATCTGCTGTGTCCTCGGGGAACCGTGGGCCCCGGGCTGGGCATCCCCAGGCCAGCTGTCCCCTTCCCGCCAGGGGACAAGTCTGCCTTTGCTAAGACTGACTTCCCCACGAGTGAGCGGAGTCTGCAGCCCCAGGCCGCTCCGTCCCCAGCGTGGGGGTCCGCTCGTCACGGAGGGGACTCTGCATGTGGCCCAAGCCCCCGCCCCTCCAGCTCCTCCGGCAGTTGAAGTGTCCGTCGCCAGGTGTGTGGATCTGTGTCCTAGACTTCTCTGCCCGGTTCGCCTGGGAACTGGGCCCTGGCTGCACATTCGCATGTGGCGGACGTGGGGAAGGGCCACACTGGGGTTGGCAGCACGCGTGGACTCCGCCCACACCGCTACCAAACTGCGCCCTGACCAGCACAGCGTGAGGACGTGTCCCTCCTTGTGCACATCCACGCCTGCCTCAGTGTTCGATTTTCCGAGTGCTCGGCTCACAGGGCCTCCCCATCCAGCCGACACTCTCCGGCGCTCTCCTGGGGACACCTTCCCACCCCCTGTGCTCACGCCCGGACGTGGCGTTGTCTGGACCCGGGCTGTCCCGTGGGCCGGGCTCGAGTCGGCGCCTCACATTCCACAGGAGCCTCATTCAGACCGGAAAATATCTTCCCCCTTTCGTGCTGGATGGAGAAAGTGTTTGGTTTGGAACTTCCAGGAGGAAATTACTGTCCTAAAAACCAGAGGGGCGTTGCTCAGTGTTCTGGGTTCCGTGTTGCTATTTAGGACTCCAGGACTGTTCCGACGTCCATGCTCAGGTAGCTGCCTGTTTTCTCTTCGGCCTCAGAGCCCAGCAAACCGCGAGGGGGTGTCCACTCAGGGCTCTTGCAGCCCGGAGCAGATGTGTCCCTGCGTGAGAGGGTTCACATGGTTTTGTGGACGGCACGTGGCCCCTACTCTGCTTCCTGTTTCTGGAAGCCCCTAGGTCAGATGTGGGGCCACGTGGGCGAGGATCTCCTAAGTCGCATCGTCTCCTGCTTCTTCCTGAGCTCGCTCTGCTTCCTAGGGTACTTGAATATTTTTTAAAGTTTTAAAAATGTTTATTTATCTGGGGGGAGAGGGAGGGAGACACAGAATCTGAAGCAGATCCAGGCTCCGAGCTGTCAGCACAGAGATGAGATCATGACCTGAGCCCCCCAGGCGCCCCTGAGGGTATTTGAACTTTGCCTTCAACTCTTCCTTTGAATTTTTATTTGTTCCATCATTTTTTAAGTTTCCATTTTAATTTAATGTTAATTTCTTTAATTTTTAAATTTCCAACAGCTCAGCACTCTGAACAATTTCTTCTACCTAGCCTGTGCCTTTTCTATGATTATGAAGCCTTTCTTCATCTTTCCAAAATACTCGAGGGTTTCCCCGCTCCCTGGATTTTCCGTGGTGTACTTTGTCTCTCGTGTGCAAGTGGTTGGCTCTCTGGGGAAAAGCCTGCCTCCGATGCGGCCCAATTTCCATGGTGTGAATTCTCTCATCACGGACAATTGCAAGTCACCAGGCATCCAACTTCCCGGAATCGGCACAGGCCCGTTCTGCCCCGAGCCGGCTGCCGGCACCCGCCCGGGCTGCGGTCCTCTGGCCGCGGGGCGCTGCCCTGGGGTGCCGCCCGAGGGGCTCACAGACTCTCATTCGGTTTACGCAAGAGGAGACGGACTCTCACTCTCGAGTCCCTGACCTCCCCGTGCGGGACGGGCGGGTGGCGGGCTGCACACAGCCGCTCTTTCAAGACCCCACCCAAGCTCAGAGTCCTTGAAGGCAGAAGCCGCCGTGCCGCTCAGAGCCGTGTGGCCGCAGGGCCTGGCCCTCTCCTCCCCCGAAGGCGCTGACGGTCCCACGGCGCAGCCGGGCTGGGGGAGGGAGCGGAAGGCGGTGGGCCTGGGCCGGCGGTCAGAGCTGGTGACAGGCGGTAAGAAATGACATGCAGAGAGCCCGGCACTGCGGTCAGACCACCAGGGGCTGAGGGGCTGGTTCATGGGCAAGACTCCGGAGAATGTTCTAGTTGAGTCCGTTTTGGGGGTGCTCATAACTGCATGTTCGTCTGCATGCAGACCATCCCTCGCTGTATTTTGGGAGAAATTGGAGTGGCCGAGAGTGGGGCAGACGGCGGGATGGAGTTTCTGACAGACAGACTGCATCCCCCGGTGTCAGCTACCCCGCCAGATGAGTCACGGAGCGGTGACTAACTCCTGCCTCGCTTCCAGGCCCCTCCCAGCGCCCGGAGCGCATTCCAGCGGGACGCTGTTCCCTGCCGCTCGGCCCCACGCGCCCGGAGGATGGGCCCCGCGGCCTGCCAGGACGACGGCGTCGGGGTGCTCGGTCTGGTGTCTGCCTGGGTCCCCGGGAGCCGGGGAGCGAGCACCCCGTCGGCCCCACCCTGGCGGGCGGGCTGGAGGCCAGCGTTCAGGGTGACGGAAACCGAGAGCCTTCCTTGTGTGCCTCTTGTTAGTCTTCTTTATGTGACCACAGCAGCGCTAATTGCTACCCGCCATAATGAGCAATAAAACCGTAAAATGTTTACATGGACTGAGCCTCCCAAACGCTGTCACGGGGACTTGACGCTGGGCAGGCTTCCCAGCCCGGGGGGTGCCGAGAACCGGATTCCGCGGCGCCTGTGGCCGGGCCCGGGCGCCGCGCGGTGACTGGGCGCTCGGGGCTCCTCGTGCGGCGTCCTCAGCGTCAGCCTCTCCAGCGGATCCAGGCTCGGCCGTGGTGGCCGCGTGTCCTGGTGTCCTGGGATGTGCGTCCCCGGAGGCCCTCGGGGGCCGTAGACATAGGGCATTTTGTCGTGAGCACAGGTCACGGTACCAGGGCCGCGTTCGGGCCCGTGCTCACTGGTCTCCACCTGAGGCTGCGCGAACCAGGGCAGTGCGGGCGCTCGTCCTGACGTGTGCGTGTTTACACGGAACACGTGACCATTAATCCCCTCGACGGGGTCTAGAAATGGACCCAGCTCCCCAGAGAGCAGAGCGAGTGGCTGGCAGGCTGGCGTCGTCCGGTCAAAGCTCACCGCGGACGCGACGTGAGGCTTACGGCACATCCGGCCAAAGGCCACGGCACGGCCGGCGGCGTGGTGGGCAGGACGGGCCGCGGGCTGCGGCGAGCGTCTCACTCGGTGTGGGTGGACGGACTCCAACCCGGTCTGGCTCTTAGAGGAGCCCGGCTCAAATCTGGAATCGCTGATTATCAGGGAGCGTTCGTGGTTTTTGTGTTTCGGTGTCCGAGATGGTAGCAACCTGACCTCCGTGCCTCAGTTCCACGCAAAGGGTCTGGACGTGACGAGCAGCTTGAATCCCAGCCTCACCGACTCTCAGCTTCATCTTCCGCTTGTCACGCGTGCTGGGAACCTCTGTTGCTCTGTGGTTCGCATGTGGAGGCACAGAGCACTGGTGCCACACTTGTGAGCAATGTTTATGCACCACAGGTGGCAGCAAGTCATGCCTGCACAGAAAGGAGGCTCGCAGGTGGGGCCACCCCCGGAGACCTGGCTCTGGACACTGAGCGGAGCCTGAGGCCACGTGATGGGAAGACCGGAGAAACAGGCCGGACGGCGCCAGCCCGCGGCAGACGAGTCTGGCCACCAGGAGAGGATGAGCAATCGAATCACGGGAGCGGCTGGCCCTCACGGGGCGGGCGGGACCCCCGGTCGGCATCCACCGAGGGTGTCTTCACAACAGCCCCTGCGGCAGGTGAAGAAACTGAGCCACTGAGGGGGCGGGTGGCGTGGGCAGCACCACGTAGGAGCAGAGCAACCACAGACCTCAATTCAGCTCCTAGGGCGCCTGGTCCCGAGGCCCACGACTCCTTGGATTGGGTACAACTAGAAGATGGCCAAGTGCGCGGACCGGACATGGGCCGCCTGGCGAGCGTGTTCACAACGATCTGCCGCAAAACCCCGAGACCAAGGTTCGCGGCGCGGTGGCGCCCCGGACCCCGGCCTCACACCTTCCCACGGGCAGGGGCGCTCTGCTGCAGCTTGGGAAGCTGTGCCCGGAATCCCACGTCCCCCACGTGCCTTCGTGAGCGTCGTCCGGCCGGGCCACAGGTGTGCAGGGCCGGGCCGTGTCCCTGCGCCTGCGCCCGCCACGTGTATCACTGATTCTGCTGCCGGCGCGCATCCCCGGCGTGCCCGGCGTGGGGCTCTTACACACGAAGCTTTCATAAACGCGTATGCATGTCCTGGGAGGACGTGAGCGCCCGGTCTGCTGGGTGTGCGGGCACGGTGGGGCTCAGCGAGTGCGGGGCCCCCTGCTCGGGCCCTGGGCCTTGTTGGTCCCTTTGGCGGGGTCGTCCTGTAGCTGGGGGTGTCTCCCGAGTGAGCAGGCACGGGGGCATCTCCTCAGACGCCACGCGGCGTTTGCACATCTCGTTGGCAGGGCGCCCGCCCGCGTGCATCCGTTGAGTTCTGCACGTCCTCCAGTGTGCGCGGGCTGCAGGGCTGAGGTCTCTGCCCCGGGACAGAGGCGTGCCCCTCACTTCTGAGCGCGCCCTTCCCATGAACAAAAGTTCTTCATTTTACTGAAGTCAGATCAAGCCGATCTTCCCTTCGTTGTTGGAATTTCCCGTGTCCTGGCTCAGCGATCTCGCTTACGCTCGCTGGGGTAGAGGACCTCCCTCCGGGCATCTCCGTGTGCAGACCCCACACGGCCGAGCCCTGCCCTTGGGGCTGACGGGACAGACGGTGGCGGCGGGGGGCGGGGCTCACCTCTTCCACGCCCCTCCTATGCCCCCCCATCCCCCGTCAGGGCCCCTCTGCTGTGCTGGGGTCTCCAGGGGACACAGGGCTCCCTCCCCAGCCAGACTCTGCCCAGGAAAAGGGTGTCCATGCAGGCCACCGACAGCCCCGTGGAAACAAGCCACCAGTGCCAGGGTGACCCGCACAGAGGGCCCAACCAGCATCCAGCTCCAGCATCCGGCCTCAGAGGGCAGGTGGCCTGGGACCGCGGTGCCCATGGCCGGGCAGGGGCTGGGGCCTGGAGTCAGGCCCCACCATCCCACTGCATGTGGGCGGATCCCCAAGTGGGGGGGTTCATTTTTTTCCATTTGAATCCCAATGTTGACATTATTTCTGGTTCTAAGAGTAATGGGAGCTGTTGGACACAATTTGGAAAAAGTGGTAGAAACATATAAAGAACATTTCCAGAATGATCCGTAACTCTGGGCCTCGGACTGTATACTTCATGTCTGCTGTGAGCCCCCTCGAACCCTGGCCTCCAGGCCAAGGAGGGCTCTGAGGAGGGAGACACGGACACCCCAGGACCACAGGCCAGCCTGCCCAGAGCCGCCCCGGGGCCACGGGGCGCAGGGGGCGCGGAGGCCAGGGGGGGTGCAGGGCCGCAGGGCGCTCACGTCGCCTGGGCGATCGGGCCAGCGGGGCCCAGCCCCCAGCTGAGGAAGGTGGCACAGGGCAGAATGAGACCCCGTGTGAGGTCTGCCGGGACCAGGCAGCTGCTCACAAAGTGCAGGTCACAGCCCGTCAGCAGGTTGTGAAATCCATGTAATTAGTCCCAGCGAGTGTGAAGCGAAAGGAGCACCCACTCCGTGACCGTAACAGAGACCGATCGCTATCAGGCCAGCGCTCACCGCGCGAGGGCGGCCCCGGGCACGCCGGCCTCCCGTCTGCGGTGAGCGCTGCTGTGGCGTCAGGCCCCTCCTCTGGGGGGCCTGGTTGACTTGCTCTGGGAGTGACATGACAAGCAGACAGAAAGGTGGGCATGGGTCCGAGGGGGTGCCAGCTGGGGACGCGTCCGTGTTTCAGAATGAAGTCGGTCTAGGCTGGAGGCCCGCCGTGCGGGAAAGACTGGTGGTGCTTTAGTGCGAGGCACTAAGACCAGGATAACCCCCCCGCTCGGCCGGCACGGGCTTCCCTGAGGGCCTTGCCTCGTCCCCAACACCGTCCTCGGGGCCTGTGGCCGAGCGTCACACGCCTGCGGTCTGGGGGCCGCACAGCTTTGACCAGCGCCCGGACGCACGGAGGCGGTGGGAAGGCTCTGGCTGGGAGACTAGTCGCCACCCCCGGTGTGGCCGCGACGGACACCCTCGGCTCCAGGCCTCGAGGTCTCCGTGCCGCAGAGCCCGGCAGCCTGAGCCGTGACGGCAAACGCAGCCGGGGGGCCCCTGCGCGGCGCTCGAGATGGAGTGGGGGCCGGCAGCGGACACCGTGCTGCCCAGGCAGAAGGCACACACGTCCTGACAGCAAAGGTCAACACAGGACGGGATCGAACCGGAGATGCGGCCCCGTTCGTCAGGTCACGCAGGAGTGAGACAGTGGCCGTCGGTGCCTTCCTCTTAGCTTTCTCGTAGGGTCAGATGTGAATATTGAGAAGTTGCCAGATGCCTGCCCACCTCCACCTAAGTCTGTGCCTTCCCCCCATGCCCACAAATGTCATGGGGACCCCCCCTCCAGGGAAGCTGGTCAGGAGGCCCGGGGAGGGGTGTGCGAGTGGACAGCCAACGCAAGGCCCCACACTTTCCAGGAAAATGTGCAGCAGCTGACGCTACGGAGAACGGCCCCCGTGCACGGCGCCCCATGCCACGGGGATGCGGGGCGGGCCCCTGCCCGGCCTGTGGTGGGAGCCGCACCCTGCGGTGGCCCCGGGCTGGGCGTGGCGAGCTGCGCCATGGTGATCACCACGGGCCACCCCTGGTGGTTGGGGGCCCCCCGTCTGCCAGCACCGGCCGGGCAGCAGGCAGGGGTGTGGTGACAGGGCCAGCCCTCCTGTCGCCCAGGTACAGAGGACAAAGAGAACGTTTCAGCCTGTTTGGCAGAATCGCTTCTTGGAGCCCTATCTGAAAATAGATCCTCAATTTCACAGGTAATTAGGATCTTCCTCTGGAACACCATTAAACAAGCCGGCTCCGCACGCCCGGAGCCCCGAGGCCACCGTGTTTAATCCTCTCACTGCCTGCAACGGGCCGGCCGGCCTGAGCCCGGCAGGCTTTGGGGCCCGTGGACACCGTGCCGCCAGAGGGCGCGTTCGGGGCAGCAGGCAGAGTGCCCCCCTCGACACCCCCAGCCCTCCTCACCCCTTGCTCCTGGCCCTCAGGCCCAGTCATTTGCAACTGCTTCAGGCTAGTGGAGACGGACGGCATTCTGGAATGTTCAATGCGCCCTGGCTGTTGGCTTTCAGTTTGCCCGGATGGTGGTGAGCAGGGTCCACAGGTGAGCAGAGGGCTGTTTGGGTGCAGTGCGCCATGAGCAGGGCAGTGGCGGGCCCTGGGTCTGGGCTGCAGGTGCCCTGCCTCGGGGCTGCGGTGAGCAGGTGGGCAGGGGGCCGGGCTCCGGTGGACCAGCTGCGTCTGGGGGGCTGAGTCAGCACCAAGAGGACGGGGAGCCTCTTGTGGCAGATAGAGAAGGTGCACAGAGGTACTCCCCACAGACCCCTCTCTGTCCCCCAAGGCCCTCTGCCTTCACCCTTACGGATGAGGATCCCAACTGTGAGTGACAGCGGCACCACACAGAGGGTCCCGCCCCCACCCAGTCTGTCCAGAGCCAGAAGCAGCTCGAACTCAAGCAGGGACCCTGCAGCCACAGGGTCAGAACTCCTTCCTGAATAGCCTACTTCAGGGGCAGAATGGGGTTGGTGCTGGTGCAGGGGGTGGGGCTGGGGGTGGGGCCGGGCTCTGGCAGGTGCAGGGGGTGAAGCCAGGGGCTAGGCGGCAGCTTCCCCACCATCCGGACCCCTCGCCTCCTGTGTGCCCTGCCAGTTTGGTGAGGAGCCCTGCGGAGAATCCTCTAGGCAAGCCTTGGCTTCCAGGCATCTGTAAAGGCGTATTTGTCAAGTTAGCAGAAATAGGCATTTCATACAAGTTGTTGGCTTGACTTAGCACGATCCAACATTTAGGCATAAGGTATATGGTCCCTGCAAACCTGGGGCCTTCCCGCCCGCTGCAGGCTGTGGAGACACCACTGTGGCTGTGTCTCCAGGGCCCCTCTCTCCTGGGAGAGGACAGCACAGGACAGGAGAGGGCCCCTCGCATGGCCCCACTGAGGACAGTCATCAGGTAGGAGCTGGTGCTCTGTCTGGGAGGCATCCGGCCCCGGGTTCCGAAACACTCCCAAGGGAAGGGGGCCTGCATGGTGGAGGGCTCTCCCCCGGCGCGAGCTCCAGCCTTGCTCGCCGGCCCCGCAGTGCGGGACTGAGCGGGGACCTGGGCCCTGGTACATGCCACCACTGCGTGTGAGCCAGCCGGTCGTGGGGGGCACGTCAGCGAGCTCCGCCTCCTCCCTGCTCCTGCCCCGAGGTGCCGCCCTCCGCATCTCTGCCCGGCTCTGCTCTGCTCTGCTCGGGGACCAGGCCCAGGCATGGCAGAAGTAAGCACTTGGGGCTGTGGGCTGCTGAGTACTAAGAAGGACAAGAGACGTAACTGTACTGGGTTTGAACAACAGGATTGGAAAGAAAATGGGTTTCACAGTCGTGATTAACCAGAGAATTAAATTAAACTGAACTCCTAGGTCCTCAGCGCTCGTCTGAGTCAGGCTGCACCTCATGTGGACGCACCGTTTCGGACTCTCCGGACTCTTTTGCTCAGCTTCCTGGGGAGCTCTGAGACTCGAACCCGTTTCCGTGTCTCCATTCTGCGTGAAATAAAGTGCCTAACGTGTAAAAAGACGCTTGGCTATGCGTGACGTCACCGTGTTTGGAAGAAGCTGGGCAACAGCACAGTCTGACTTCTGGTTGTACACGGGGAAGGGCCAGACCCGAGAGGGAGCGGACGCCGAGGTCAGTCACGGTTGGTGGGACCACGTCAGCCCAGCGGAAGCAGGTGGCAGAGGAGCGGCTCTGGTCCTCGATGGCACTGGCCACAGCTCCCTGCGGGTGCGCCGGCCTGTCCCCTGCTCCAACAGCGGCAGGAGGAACGGGCCTGAGGCGCCCGCTGGTCTTCGGTCTGGGGACAGCCTCTGGGACACCGTGCAGCTGCCGCTGCTTCTAGAACCAGCTGGCATCTTCCCGTGGTGAGCTGCCTGCTGTTCCCACCGTGAGCCCCCAGACCCGCCAGGGTCACCCAGCCAGC